>NW_022605576.1:1700940-1701543 GCF_008692095.1 Etheostoma spectabile | reverse complement strand
TTTTTTTTTTTCTGCCCTCTCCAGACTCTGCGTATCACCACCAGGAAAACCCCTTGTGGTGAAGGATCCAAAACCTGGGATCGCTTCCAGATGAGGATCCACAAGCGCCTGATTGACCTGCACAGCCCATCTGAGATCGTCAAGCAGATCACCTCCATCAGCATTGAACCCGGTGTAGAGGTTGAGGTTACCATCGCAGACGCATAAATGATGCAGATGATTCAATAAAGAAATGGATAAGGAAACTGATGTGGTGTTATTGGGTGGGCTCTTAATGCACTGAGACCACAGGGTCTTGCTAATCTGTTCTATGGAAACAATTAGTGATCTAGATTAATGATATCTGGGTAGTTCAGTGGAAACCAGGATTTGAATATGTACCTTATCGTACATCACACTGAGTACTGGATAAGCAACTCTAAAATTAGAGAGCTAACGTCTATTTTCTGGCCTTTGCTTTTGTTTTGAATCTATAGTGATGTTTCTAGCCAATCGCAACACCGTAAAAGTACATGTGTTTATCTCAAACACCTTTTATGTTGCATTTTATTTTAATACATTCTATTTCTTACTTGCAAACTGCCCACTTCAATAGTAATGGGG
>NW_022605576.1:1699222-1700930 GCF_008692095.1 Etheostoma spectabile | reverse complement strand
GGGGGGGGGAACTATATTACATAAATGTGGTCAGGAATAGTGTCCCAGAAGACATGGAAGGATTTTCAAGAAGCTTTCACAAAACCTAATCGCTGTCAAAAATGAATTAACTATAAACATAGTGACTTCACTAAAACCCAAGAAGAAAAGGTACATTACATTTCACATGCTTTTAATGCCCTTTTTTAACCTAGAAACACTGAAGTTATAGAAACTGCAGAATTGCAGAATAATGTTGAATGCCAAAACAATTCATTAAGCAGCCCAGCAAACTGCCTCAGTGTCCGTTACACAGCCATACCTACCTTAGATGGTTGGCGTTGGCTAAATCAGCCACCATAAACTATAGTCACTGGTCACATATAAAACCATATCGGGCTGTAGTAGCAAAACACCTGAGTATGTGGAATTAAGTGACTGGTGGAAGTCTTGTTTGTGTATTAATAAAAAAGAAAAGATGAGGGAAATCCCACATTTTAGAAGATATGCCAGCATATTACATTCCTTATTACTTATCATATTTGGAGCTTGATCCTCAGAAAAGTATCTGATACATCATCGTTATCACCTCAAAGCTGATTGGTCACCCTGGTGATTTGCTCCACTTCCCACCTGCTTCCAATTTACACAGATTCCATTCTCCACTAGTTCTCAGTGGAGGAACAGCAGACCCACATGGAGGTGGAATAAGTTGTTTTTTAAAGGCCAATATTTTCTGTCAGCTGTCCTCCATCCTCCAAGTACATCTAACGAATTAATACACAAAATAATAGGCGTGATGGAGCTGTCTTGCTTTGAGATGAGTACAGCTAATTTCAGCAATGGAGACAGCGTCAATATGCAGCATGTTGACATGGACTTCACTTGTACTACTCCTCCTGTCAGCACTTCTTCCCACCAGGTAAGGGTTTTCACCTTTTTGCTTTTGTCAAACAGCAATACAGTTCAGATTGTCTTTCAATTATCAAGATTTTTTTGTTTTTATTTTATATATATATTTTTTGTAGTAATGCTTGTTCAGATTTCTGGGCCATATACTGTTAAAAGGAGTGAAATGAGCTGTGCACTGAGTTTCTGTCGTGGTGCTTGTCTCAGCCTGAGGGCCCAGGTGGTGCTGAGCAGCAGACTATGAGAGTTTACCTCCGAGTCAGGCCCTTCTCTAAAGAGGAACTCGCTGACAACGAGGATCAGGTACATCATCATCATCATCATCATCATCAATGTCACCAGTGGTTTTGTAATCCGAAAGGGAGCCAGTCCTCACCGCTACACAGAGCATGTTTACCTGTAATGAAGTTAAAATATTTTGAGATCTTTCACAGGGGGTCTGGGACCCCTGGGAGGGGGGTGGTCATCGGCGTCACTGCAAGGAGGCCTACACAAAAAAATGTCTTAACATAATTCCAGCATATTATTAGCTAATGTAAATCCCCACTGATAGGCTTACCGGCCTGTAGGTAAGGGACTGTAGTCCCAAAGGAAGCCACCCATAGATCCAGGTAATACTAAGGATTCACTAGTGCATGTTTAATATTAAGTAATGATTCGAAAAATCATGCCAATAATTAACATTTTAATAGCTTAGTATTCTATGAATAATAATCTGTGTCAAGGCTTTAGGCCACCCTACACGTTATTGTAGGCCCAGTTTAAGACCCCTGCTCTATCCTCATTTGTGTTGCATTTTAATTATATTGTGTATCTGATT
>NW_022605576.1:1697394-1699205 GCF_008692095.1 Etheostoma spectabile | reverse complement strand
CCCCCCCCCCCCCCCCCCCGAGGTAAAGAACTGTTCATAAATCATTTTCATATTCTATTTAATTTTACAACAGACCCTCTCCCAGCATTATTTATGTCTTTGCACCCTGGCCTTCACTTTTGTGTAATATACTTCCCTCATTATCTGTCTTCATTTAAATGCATTTAAATTGTTTTAGGCAAACTTTTATTTAACACATTTTTATATTCTGCTTTTTAAAAGTTATTAGGATGCAGGAAAAAAAAGTGAAGATGGGATCTGCTGTGGACTAGTGACAAATGATGTTCTCTAGAGAGATAATGTTCAAGCACTAATTATAAAGCTCGACGTTTTTAAAACTGATATTTGTCCTATGATCTGATTTATTTATTTTTCTCTTTTTTTTTTAAAGAAAATAATACTTGTATAGAAAGTGGTCTATTGTCCTCTGCATATGGCCAAGTGCCCCTTATGACATCACACACAAGCTATTATTTTGATGCTGATAATTTGAGCTTTTATTTATTTTTTTTCCCCTCAGGATTGTGTAGTGATTGAAAACAGCCAGATGGTGACACTGAACGCACCGAAGGGTTCCGTCACCATGAAGAGCAGTGAGAAGGGCGTCTGCACGGCTCTTCACAAATTCTCCTTCTCGCAGGTCTGCAACATGTTGAAAATGTCTAGCGGTATCTGCCTAGAGGTCCTCGTACACATTTATTCCTGAACTATTCTGGATGTGCCGTTTCAGACAGACAGGCACTCCCATTCCTTTCCACCCACCCATCTTTCTTCTGGCTTTTAGATTTTTGGACCAGATAAGACCCAGTCGGAGCTATTTGAGGACACCGTCAAAAGCCAAATGTGGGATTTCCTAGAAGGGAAGAATGCCCTAATCTTCAGCTATGGTGTAACCAATGCTGGGAAAACCTACACAATCCAAGGTAAAGACAGTATCCCAACATCAGCGTTGCTGTGGGAAGTCCTGTGTAAGTTCTTCTGCCAGTCTGAGAACATTGCGTAATGTTTTAGGGACTCCAAAAGAGCCGGGGATACTCCCTCGGGTGCTGGATGCCACCTTCCGCTACATTGGAAGCCATGTGTACGAGGGGATGGACCTGAAACCCTACCACAGAAACGATGCCCAACATCTGGATCCTGACCAAGTCAAGCAGGAGCGAAGTGCTAAAGCTGCCATTTTTGCTTCAGTCAAAGAAGTGAGAGAGAGAGAGAGAGATGAGACATTGCTCCAGGCTTTGCTGAGAATTTTAAATGAATGAAGTCATAACATGCATGTTCACTCGCTCCCATCTAGGAGTGTGATCCTGTCCGAGCCAGTGGTGGTTTAGAGTCCTCATCCTCTTTGTTCTACGATCAAACCGGTATCCTTCACTAGTCCTACACACTGAACATATATTGTCTTGCCTTCAATAGGATTTCAATGTGTCATGCAACTGTCTATTACAAACCGTTCAGACAAGAATGACCAGCACTGTTTGACGCCATTCTTCCTGTCGGCCTCTCTATCTCCATTTTAGTGGTGGCAGGCAACCGAACAGAAGCAGGCAGCAGCCAGTTTGCATTATGGGTGGCGTTCTTGGAAATCTACAACGAGCACGTATATGATCTGCTTCAACCTTCCCTGTGCTCCAAGTCCAAAAAACGCGCCGCCCTCCGAGTGTGTGACGATGGTGCTGGAAACGCTTATGTAAAAGGTGTGAGCGTGCCTCCATCCTGTGGTCTTAAAGTACCCATATTCTGCTCGTGCTCAGGTTCAGAATTGTATCTTGAGGTTGCACCAGAATAGGTTTCCATGGTTTCATTTTCTAAAA
>NW_022605576.1:1697244-1697384 GCF_008692095.1 Etheostoma spectabile | reverse complement strand
TTTGTTGGACTGCACATTGCTGCAGATCCTGTTTCCACCCTGTGTTTAGGTCTCTGTTTTAGCTCCAGAGTGAGACTTCTCCCTTCTATCCTATCTTTGTTGGGAGCTGCACATGCTCAGTAGCTCGGTAAGATTCCATC
>NW_022605576.1:1694118-1697222 GCF_008692095.1 Etheostoma spectabile | reverse complement strand
CAGCTTTGGTCAGTCCAAGGCAGGATCAGCTGGGAGACTTCTTCTAGACCAGGGCCACTTCGGGAATACCTGCACAACAGGGACAGGAAGTAGAACAGGGACAGTAGTTCTTTTGGAGATTCTGGTCCACTAGTGGCTGTTGGAGCAGTGTGTTGCCATTTAGAACGAGCTAGCATGCTACGGTTAGTAGTGACGTAGCAAGCCGTGCAGATGTTGAACAGCTCACCCGGAGACTGAAGACAGGGGACATTCAGAACCAGATCTCACCAAAACACCATGGTTTTTTTTTTTTTTTTTTTTTTCAAATCTTTATGCGTGTGGAAGCACTAGAGACCCAAAATAACACCCCAAATCCCAGAAAGATGTTTATTTTTCCATAATATGGGCCCTTAAGTGGGTCGACCATGCCAGCTAAAGTCCTTTTATGTTGTGCAAGGTTTAATGTTGACTCTAAGAACTGTGTGTGTGTGTTTTCAAATGATTTCAGATCTGAGGTGGACTAACATCCAGACCATGGGCGAAGCCTCCAAGCTACTCCAGTTTGGAAACAGGAACAGAAGTGCTGCAGCCACGAAGATGAACCAGTCGTCCAGCAGAAGGCAATCTTCATGTCACCATATCTTTAGTCCTGTGTCTTTTTTTTTTTCTGTTTTAATAACTCAAACCAGCTTTCCTTACAGCCACAGCATCTTTACCATGAAGTTACTGAAGATTGATGGCAGTACAGTTAAAAGGATCTCGGAGTAAGTATCTGGCAGTGACATCATTACTACTCAATGTTTTAGTGTGTGTATCCTGTTGTAATGGCTATTAAGGCCATACAACTAAACAAGAAAGCTGACAATTTAAATGTTTACACCTTTTTATTTTAAATGCCTCCCAAGAGGAGTAAAACACAGGACATGACTGAACACAAGAACCGATTCAAAGTCTTTAGCTTAGCAGTTATGGGACCTATTTTAAAGTTTGTGCTTCATTTGGCAGCTCTGTAGCTCCGGCATCATGAAGTAAGCTATAGTTATAGTAATATAGTAGTTATAGTGCCCTAAGACATGTCATGTGTGTTTTAGGCTACAACATTTGTCACATACAGCAAACATCTCCTCACTATCTGCTAGCTGCCTGTCCCCAGAGCACACTGTAAAAAACATCTTACTATCTGCTAGCTGCCTGTCCCCAGAACACACTGTAAAAAACATCTCCTCACTATCTGCTAGCTGCCTGTCCCCAGAACACACTGTAAAAAACATCTCACTATCTGCTAGCTGCCTGTCCCCTGAACACACTGTAAAAACATCTCCTCACTATCTGCTAGCTGCCTGTCCTCTGAACACTGTAAAAAACATCTCCTCGCTAGCTGCCTGTCCCCAGAACACACTGTAAAAAACATCTCACTATCTGCTAGTAGTGCACAGAATGGAGGGGTCGGGATGAGGAGGGAGGGCCAAGCTAGTCTGGTTTTCTTTGAAAATACTTTGAACGTCAACGAGAAGTAACGTCACCCAACATCGCTTGGAGTTTTTTTTTTTTTTTTTTTTTTAATAACTTGATTTGTTTGTCAGGTTCTCTCTATGTGACCTAGCTGGCTCCGAAAGATGCAACAAAACCAAGACATTCGGGGAGAGGCTGAAGGAGGCGGCGAACATCAACAACTCTCTTCTCACTTTGGGGAAGTGCATCACCGCCCTTCGCAACAATCAGACCGACGGGTACGGATGGTTCTGGAAGTGTCGGACAAGTGACCCTGTATAATTTAGATGTTTTGCATTGTTAAAAGTCCTGTTTTTTTTTATTCTTCTGTGTTAACCAGAATGAAGAGCAGCTACATTCCTTTCAGAGAGAGTAAGCTCACCAAGCTCTTCCAGGCTGTTTTCTGCGGCAAAGGAAGCGCGTCGATGATTGTCAACATTAACCAGTGCGCGTCCACCTACGACGAGACTCTCCACGTTATGAAGTTCTCCGCTGTTGCCAAACAGGTAAGACCTCGGACAACACGGTGTGAGAGAGAGCTGGACAACGAGCCACTAACCTTCCCTGCGCTGTCCGTAGGTGGTGCAGGTTCTTCCGGTTCCGCCTCTGGAGGCTCTGGCTCCTTGTCTGGTCGGCCACGATGGCAAGCCTCTGGGGAGGAACGGGCGGATCGACAGCCAGGACTTGGAGGGCCGCCTGTCTGAGGACGAGCTGCTGGAGGACGAGGAAGACGAGGCGGACATGTCTCTGCTGCCACAGAATGTACAATTACTACTCCCATGTCCCATTCAAACATTGGTCCAAAAATGTATCGGCACCATGTAATTTATGGGGTTATACCCCTATGACATGTTAGTCAGCCGGTCCTTCAGCATGGTCCTAGGGGTGACACGGTTGGTCCTTCAACCGCTTTGCTCCAGACGGACATAACAACTATTTGATGTCTTATCAAAGGTTTGAGCAGACATTCATTGTCCACAGAGGATGTCTCCCATTGACTTGGAGATCCCCTGACACCGTCAAGTGGCACCATGAAGGTTTCATTAGTGAAATAGTCTGAATTATGATGAATCCTAAAGACACTGGTGATTCCTTGACCTTTCCTGGAATCACCGACACCTCCTGATAGGATGTCATTGCAATATTCTGAGATATGAGTTAACTTTTCCCACAATACAGTAGCACAAGCTGATTAAATTAGCTGTGTTTATACTCTAATGTAATTTGCTACTAAGGGAGATTGCCATTTAGTACACTTATTCAAGATTACTTCATTATGATTGTAATAACTTTGATAATCCCTTAACTTTTTATATAGCTCCATCATCAGGTCAAAATTTAAATTTGTATGTATTTTGGGTTTATGACCGACTGCCTGCAAAACGGTCCACTTTTAAGTGCTAATTGGCAAACAAATTGCAAGCGAACACCCTAAAGTAAGATGATGATGACGACGCGATATTACCTGAGAAATATCGGCATGTCATTGTGAACATGTTGGAGTTTTAGTTTGACGCTCTGCTGTTGTCAAATACTGCAGTTGGGGACTTCTTAGCCTTCACTCATAAGATGCATAATATGGATCAGTGAATTTTTTTTAAATTAATTTATTTGACAGGGACAGTGTACATTAA
>NW_022605576.1:1693994-1694108 GCF_008692095.1 Etheostoma spectabile | reverse complement strand
CTGTAAATGCACCAGAATTAGCCAAAAGGCTACTTTTCATCCGTTGTCCCGGGACGGATCTTAAAACTGTCTACCAAAAAAAAATTATAGTCAACAATACAAATATAAAAAGTA
>NW_022605576.1:1688313-1693984 GCF_008692095.1 Etheostoma spectabile | reverse complement strand
TAAAACTCTTCAAATCCCATTGATAAATACAAATCTAATACAGACATTAGGGGGGGAAAAAAAATACTACACAATAGAGACAAGTGGCAGCACGGTTGGGTTGAGTGAAATACATATTCTTATTAATGCTGACATGTCTGATGTGTAATGTTGTACTTTACCGCTCCTAGGAGCTCGTAAATATGATTGAGAGTCTGCGAACAAAACTCCTGGCTGAGAGAAGAAGACGCCTTGTTCAGGAAGCGGAGATTCGGAAGGAAATGGGAAATGCCATGTTCCAGCAGCTCATGGAGAGCGAAGAGCTCCGCACGTACGTGTTTTTTTTTTTTTATACATTTGCAAGAGAAAGCTAGTAATTTAGTTTTAATAGTTTATTTGAACAAAAAACAACTCTAAAATAAAATTTATATACACGCATTCCTGCACACATATATAATTAAAATGACAGATAAATAAGGTCACGTACTTAGCACAGTCTTCCAAAATTGAAAGTCATTCAAACAGAACAAAAATTTTCCATCTTCAAAAGGAGTGGGAAGAAGTTGATAAACAACTTATCAAGTCCGACCCCCTTTCTCTACTTCTATCCTTTAGTAAATCTTATGCTTCAGTTATTTACACATTATTATTTACACATCATAGACACAGATGCACATTTAAACCCCTTTTTTTTTTTCCTTCCCTTTCTTCTACTTTCTATACCATCTATCTATAGCAGATTAAATAACACAGCCATACTAGACTTAGTATATAGAGTATGTAGATATATTAGCAGATAGACATACCAGTGTATATCGACATATCGGTATATAAATATATTAGTATATAGACATACCAGCATATAAATATATTAGTATATAGACATACCAGCATATAAATGCCAAGAAACCATACAGTCTACTACAATACCATCACTTTAAGTCCTTTTTGTATCTATTTAATATATTAATTTTAAATAATCTCTTGTTATAGAAGATTTCATCTCTTTCAACTCCTTTAGTTGAGATGCAGTGATATTTAGCATTTGTTCTTATAGGTTTCGTTTTATATAAAAATATTCCTCTTAAATGATGTTTGCTCTCTCTTATTTGGAACATCCCTTGGACACTGTTCGACAGCTGATGATTATTTATTTTGTACATAATTTGTGCAGTTTTAAAGTCAACAATATCTCTGAATTTTAGTGCTTTTAATTTAATAATAATAATAATAATAGTTGGTGCTCTATAAGTGGTTTTATTTACAATTCTTAAGGCTCTCTTTTGAAGAATGAATATAGGTTCAGTCTTGGTTTTGTAAGTGTTTCCCCATATCTCCAAACAATAAGTAATGTATGGAAGTATGAAGGAACAATACAGCATGTATAATGAGTGTTGATTTAATAAATAATTGGTTTTATATAAATTATTATATGTAATGCAGATATCTGGTATTGTATGCTTTCATTTTTGGGATTTCAATTTTGCTCAGTGCATTGATACTATTGTTACAACCATGGTCAGGGCAGGATCAGACACAACGTCCCAGGTAACCCTTAACGTCACCATGAAACCAAACCCGGTGAATAAGGTGTGCTCTGACGCTTAGTCGACAGGTAGAGGAGCTGAAGGAGAGCTACCAAGAAAAGCTGGAGAACACGTTTGAGATGTACAAGGATGCGTTCAAAGAGCATGCCTACCAGAGTGCCATGAACCACCTGGAGGATGACTACGTCCCGCTGGACGAGTTCATCGCTGAACAGGAGAGAGTGGAGGTACGTCATGTAGTCAGCTGGTAACGGGTGTGAAAAAGCTGGTTTTAACCCTTGTGTTTTTTTTTGTTTTTTTTCCCCACCAATGTCTTCGTCCCCTTTGGTTGCGTTTTGTCACTTTTCTGACATTTTAGCTGTTTTTTCCAAAGTTTTTGACACTTACGTCCAGTGTTTTTTTTTTGTAGTTTTTGTCACTTTTTCAATTTCTTTTTTTTCTTCTTTTTTTTTTTTTTTTTTTTTTCAGCCCCCAATTTTTTTTTTGCCTTGTTAGACATTTTTTGCCTCCGTATTTCTGATATTAAAAAAAAAAAAAAAAAAAAAAAAAAAAAAAAACTTGGACATGAGTCTACGGAAGAGGATTGGGGCCACTGGTGAAAAATGTATGTGAGTTCTGACTTTATTCTCAGAATTACAAATAGTCATAATTCTGAGATTAAAGTCATAATTCTGACTTTTTTTTATTTTTTAGAATAAAGTCAGAACTCTCATACATTTTACACCAGTGGCCCCAATCCTCTTCCGTACAAATTTGACCCCAGGACGACATTTGGGTTGATGGGTTTTAACAAGAACTGTAATGCAATCGTACGCCGTTCAAATCCCAAAAGCTTCATTCAGTTATTGAATTGTAAATGGTGGAATTGGCTTCATGGTAATCTGGTGTTAAGTCACCAAACCAAGCAGTCAGTTTTGGCTTGTCTCTCACTGAATGCGTAGGCGCTGAATCGTAAAGTGTCCGAGCTGGAGACCTTAATGTCCAGTGTGGACGGAGGAGTGCGTGCCCGTCCAACAGTGGACCGGTCCTGCCAGACTAACGCGACAGAAGGTTGGTTCTATGAATATAGACAACTTTTTAGTTTTAAACCAGTGGTTCAAAAGAAGAACATTCCCTTACTCTTTAAGAGAACCATTGCTTCAGCTTATTTCCTTCTCTGCATTTATTTATCATTTTAGGTATCTTTTAATTTCTCATTTTCCCCCCCACAGGCGAGGACCAATGCAAACAGCTTTACAAAGAAAAATGTACCTTAGAGAGGATATGTGAGGATAAACAACAGGTAACGAGGACATTTAAATGTGGGATCTCCATTTAAAACGTCTGGTTGTGCGACCACATGCTCAGCTCAACTTTTGCTGTTTCGGTTCAGTTGATTTTGTCCCTAGAGACGAGGCTGATGGAGGTCAGTGAAACGCTCGAGAAGATCAGAGATGGCTTCCTGGAGAAATCGGCTGATCTGGAGCTCTTACAGAGACGGGGCGATGATCAGGTGAGATGACTTCACAGTAGGAACATCCAAAGTTTGGCAAATCATTCTTAAAGTGGTGTTAATAGAACTTGAGCTGACTGGATCCAGACTAACAGGACTTCACCAGGATGGAAATTGTTTGGGCTTTGAATGTTCCATTTATTTTTCCCTCCATCAAGACAAAATCTATGGATGACATCATACGGCAGACCGTTGAGAAGGACCGGGAGATTGACTCACTAAAGGCGGAAGTTGCCAAGCTCTCCCACAAGTCCCCTGTGAAGCCCAAAACCAAGCGAGGTCTGCTCGCCAACCTCAGGGAGGCCGTGACTTCTCCACGGAAGAGTTCAGCCGGCCGAACGCTCCGGAAAACCGTCCGGCCGGTACCCCACTGACGGGCCCAGCGTGTGGGCTGACGGACGGGGATTCCTTTTGGTTTTAACCCTTGTGTTGTCCTTCGTGTTAAGGGGACTCGAATACGATTGAACACAGGACTGGTCTCTGGGACCTGAAGGACAACGCAAGGGTTAAAAACTTAACATGGCCCGTTTTAGGACACCTGGAACGGAAACGCAGGCGTGAGTTTTTTTATTTCAGGTGCAGTGGGTGTATTATGATGGCATTTTTATGTTTTTTATTAATAAAATGAGATCACTCAATGCTTCTACGCATGAAGTCATTTATCTTAATATATGAATTTAATTTTTGGATGACTAATTCTAACTGATGGAATGTCATTTCATGGCCACATGCGTACACATACTGTATAAGGTTTCATTGTCCTGTTTTCTCATAGAACCCGTGTTATACATGCATACATGCACTGCTATAGAAATGTCACGCTGGGGTAGGAGTACATTGACCCTGAGGGCACGTCAACGACAAAAGACCCTGACGGCATAAAGAATGTATAATTCATTGCGTGAGTCACTTTATTTGCTTAATAGCTTTTACTTTCCTGTAAAACGCATTCATCTTAAACATGTTATGTGTCCACCATGCTGATAAATGTATTATGTAGCATGTGCACTTGAGTGAATAAGGTGTATGGGGGCGTGTGTGGCGGCTGGTAACAGCGCGCAGCCTCGTCTCAGTTGGTGAAAGGGCCATTGTGGTGCAGACATATCCAGCTGCTCTTCTATCGCTCTGCTCTCAGTGATGCTTAATAAGATTAGCCGTTCGCCTTGGCCTGCATCAGTGCAAAGGGGTCAATCGCAGGATTAGCACCTTGCTTAACAGTTGCATCAGTTTATTACTTTCCCCTCCTCATTACTTTGACATTCCCACTTCTGGCTGTTTGTGGGACATTGTTTTTAGCTTCCAAAGCATTTTTTTAGCACGAGTAATTCAGCCATTGGAGTGGAATCTGTACATCATGCAGCTTTGGGACTGAGTCTGTCTCACCCCTCAGCCGTCGAATGAAGCGTCTTTCAGGGGAAGAAGAAGAGGAGCAGCCGGAGAAGTGAAGGACAGCTGGGTCCAAACCTACCTGCTGTGGCAGAGTCCGAGACTCTGGACAAGCCATCCTCATGCCACTTGTAAATAACAAAGTAGGCGATGATTGCACAGTAGGCCCAGAAAAGGCTTTGGTCGATGGAAAGGCTCAGGTGGATTCTCTGATAAAGGTAAGCTGCTCCATGTTTTACCGGTTTCCCTTTAATGCTAGAACTATTCAGCACATAAATGGTTGGGTGTAGTTCTACTATGAATATACTTTGTCTGTTGCTAAATTTTACAATTGAATAAGCAGGTGCAGGTTGCCGTCTAATACATGTCTGAAAATGACAGGTTGAAAAAGTATTTTTCAATATAAATCTGATTTTATTCGCCAATATTTGGGACCTTCTTTTCATAAAATGGCAGTTCAATATTGCAACAGAGTGTAGACCTATACAAAAAGTTAAATGTGTCATGCATCATCAAATATTCCATCTTCACTAGTGTCTATGTTTTTAACTCTTGTGTTAATATTTCACAGACTAAACATATACAGAACATCATATACCCCCCCCCGTGGCTAAAAAAGCACTCTGGAAAGATCTTTTTCTTGGTCCACTGCATCTTAGTGGCCGATCTGTATCTGTGTCAGATAATAGCCATGCCTGGCAATTTCTCGCAGTTATTGACATACATATAGTTGTTCAAACTATAATTCACTATAATAGTTATGATATATATTTTTTTGCACAGTGAGAAAAAAGTATTTGGTCCACGATCACATTTTGCTTCATGTTTATACATATTTTCTTGCTATGAAGTTAGCTTGCACTTATAACAAGCACACAGTATCGTTTGAGTATACTGCATGGAAAAGTAAAAAGGCCAATTAATGCATACAGTACACACATCAAATAATATAACATACTTGTTATCATGTTCCCTGTCATCTGTCCACGCTCTCACTGCACAAGGTTGCTTTGGCTTATCTAGGAATAGATCAATGATAATGGGATTAATTGTAATATTTTTCATTGAAACCACTCCTGCTAATCCTCCAGCGCTAAGCTAATGCCTATTAATAAAATACCGCGTTGGGAGTGGTGTGGTGGAGGGTATCCAGGGTACCCGGCTCTTTTTCAGTGGTTTACCCACCTATCAGCCAAGAAGCTACTAGAATATATAGGAGAGTACCCACTTCCTCCTGGGTAACACGGACCGCTACAGAAAATCATTC
>NW_022605576.1:1688036-1688303 GCF_008692095.1 Etheostoma spectabile | reverse complement strand
CAATAACACTTTTTAACATGTCATCGCTGGGTGCTAGATAAGACTTTTGGGCACCACACCACTGTACTAATGCAACCTGCACAATTTGGTTTATTTACATGTTGCATACATTTTAACATATTATTCAAGCAGTTGCACATTGTTTCCCTATCCCGTACATATTCAAGTATTTGTTATTTTTTTACTTTATTCACATTTTCATTTCATGTATATTGTATGTATGTATATTTTTCCAAGTATTTCATTTATATTTATATTCTGTGCTTT
>NW_022605576.1:1684473-1688022 GCF_008692095.1 Etheostoma spectabile | reverse complement strand
TGATTTTGCTGCTGTAACACCGAAATTTCCCATTTTTCTTGGGATCAATAAACATCTAACTATCTATACCCATCTACCTAGTAATACACCCGCCTCTTCAACTACCACTACACCACTGCATGGTACCATGTATCAATCATTCAATCAAAATGTATTTATATATGTAGCACTTTATAGCAACCAGCAGGTATCCAAAGGGCTTAGTATTAGAAACACATGTCATACAATAGAAAGAATGAACATAGAAAACCGTAAAATCAGAAAAGGTTACAAAGAAACAGAAGAACGAAGTTGTCACACCACTGCTATGTATTTATATATCTCATAAAAGCAGACCTTCCCATGTTATTGTTACAAGCAGCTTTAGATGATAAATGGGATATTTATCAGAATTGTTTCTCACCAAACCTCCATATTTTTCTTTCTTTCATGAAGCACTGAGTTTGTCCGAGTTCTCTTGTCTTAAGGACATATTTGAAACTTACAATGTTAAGGCGTTCACCAGAGGACAATTCTTCAGAGGACTGATAAGTAGTAGTAGTAGTAGATTTATTTATTTGATTAGGACGATGCACGTTAACATTTCTGTCTCTAGTCACCTAGCACGCATGTGTTTAAGTGCACGATATCTATTGATAACAGGTGATTAGTGGTCTGAACGTATACCCCATGTACATTTAATAGCTTTATTAGTACATAATGTAGTCTCACCGAAATGACGTCACGTATAATTGGTTTCCCGGTTATGCAACACTTACTCTGGGGAAAAAAAAAGCTTTTGCATAATTTTGGGCAGCATTTTCAAATATATATTCAAAACTCAATAGTTTTGTGTTTCCAAAAGGACACTGAAACACTTACAGTATTCATTTCAAGCAGGTACAGAGGTTCAATTCAATTTTAGTTATAGTATCAATTCATAACAAGAGTTATCTCGAGACACTTAGAGTAGATCTAGACCGCTCTATAATTTACAGATAGAGCAAGTCTAGACCGCTCTATAATTTCAGATAGAGCAGGTCTAGACCACTCTACAATTTACAGATAGAGCAGGTCAAGACCACTCTACAATTTTACAATATTAAAGAGGTCTAGACACTCTACAATTACAGATAGAGCAGGCTAGCCCACTCTAGTAATTTAAGATAGAGCAGGTCTAGACTCTCTATAATTACAGATAGAGCAGGTCTAGACCACTCTATAATTTCAGATAGAGCAGGTCTAGACCACTCTATAATTTACGATATGAGCAGGTCTAGACCACTCTATAATTACAGATAGAGCAGGTCTAGACCACTATAATTTCAGATAGAGCAGGTCTAGACCAACTCTACATTAAAAGGATAAAGAGGTCTAGACCGCTCTACAATTTACAGATAGAGCAGGTAGACACTCTACAATTTAAGATAAAGCAGGTCTAGACCGCTCTATAATTACAGATAGAGAGAGGTCTAACCCTCTATAATTTAAGATAGAGCAGTCTAGACTCTTATAATTTACAGATAGAGCAGGTCTAGACCACTCTATAATTTAGATAGAGCAGGTCTGAACACTCTCTAATTTACAGATAGGCAGGTCTAGACCACTCTATAATTTACAGATAGAGCAGGTCTAGACGACTCTATCGATTTATAGAGCAGGTCTAGACCACTCTCAATTTACAGAAAGCAGGCTGACACACTCTATCAATTTACAGATAGAGCACGGTCTAGAACCACTCTATAATTTACAGATAGAGACGTCTAGACTCTCTATAATTTACAGATAGAGCGGTAACTTAAGACCAACTACTCTAATTTACAGATAGAGCAGGTCTAGACACCGTAGTCTACAAATGTACAGGGATATAGGAAGGCAAGTGTCTAGAGACGCCTCTAACAATGTATCAGAACGGGTAGAGCCAGGGTGAGGGACCCGTGGCTCTGCTGCTAGACGCTATCGCTAATTTACAGACTTCAGACGCAGCGTCTAGACCACTCGTGATAATGTTCAGTTAGACGACGAGAGGGTACTAGCACCACTCTATAATTTACAAGGACCCAACAGTTCTAGTAGTTCTAGTAGTGGACTGCCCTGCCTATCTCTAGTTTTATGAAATTCATGATTATATGGTAAATTAATCTGACGATTATGAAGAGAAGGGGTGCCGTGTCTGCGGTTATACACCCTCCCCTGCCGGTCTAGAGTGTGTAGAAGTGTGTTGGTTGGCAGCACACAGCGTCTGATTCCCTTAATTTCTCCCAAACTGAAGATCAAATAGCACATTTACATTTATTTCTTTACCCCCCATACAGGTGGTGGCATGTCACCGACACTTGGCCTCATGTGTCGGGGGTTGCACGGACAGCTTGCAGCTGCGGGATGAGTTGCGTCGAACGCGAGAAAAGGCCCTAACGTTGGCCGGATCCATCTGTCATCATCTGACCTCGCATCTCCGGAACAAGAGCCTGCCTGAGGGGCAGCGGAAGGAGATGGAGCTCCTGTGGGTGGCCTTCTCCTCCAGCCTAGAGCTCCTCCACGTTGACCTGTGCAAAGTTTTCAACATCAGTGACATCTTCTCTCTAGCCAACACGGTTGCCCTGGTGCAAACTGGCCTACAAGGTACATTACAGCCCTGTACTTTACTCTGAGTACACTGATTGTGTATTAAATAGTATTTTAGGAGGTGGATTAGTCAAGGAAAGCACACAATGTGTCCAAAAAAATGAAAACTCTGGAAGAAATACAACAAATAATAATGTCATCTACAAAATGACACTCCCGAGTGTAGCAGTGGTGGAATGTAACTAAGTACATGTAACCAAGTACTCCAATTAAGTACTAATTTAAAGGTATACTTGTAATTTACTTTTCTTTTCATGCCACTTTTCTACTTCTCCTCCGCTACATGCACACTTGTCTGACAGCTTTAGTTACTAGTTACTTTCCACATTAATATTTTTGCACCCAAAACATGTAGTTTATAAATGCAATGTTTTATTATATATTAAACTACTCAACAATGAATACATAGGCGTACAAGTCCAGCTGAATGATTGGCTGATTAGACACTTAGAACTGTTTGGATCGTTTCCAGTTTCTAACGTGAGGATTTTTTCCTGCATTGGGTACTTTTACTTTTAATACTTTAAGTACATTTTTCCTGATTACACTTACATACTTTATACAGGACTTTTACTTGCAACAGAGTAGTTTTTTACAGTGTGGTATTGGTATTTACTTGGTATTTACTATACTATACTGTACTTCTAATAGATGTTCGGAGTATTTTGAAACAAAACGAGACTAGCTCGCCCCTCCCTCCTCCTCATCCTGTCCCCTCCCTTCTGTGCGCCCCGCACTAACCCCCCCCCTCAAATGCTTCTCGTCGGTTACTGGCTGGAACACTGTGTGTGTATGCTTCGTGGTGCAGGTGGGCACAGTTTGTTTTTCTTGCTGTTTGCAGACCCTGGGCTGTCTACAGACGCCGCATTTTTTACAGTGTGTTCAATGGACAGGCAGCTAGCAGATAGTGAGGAGATGTTTTTTGCAGTGTGTTCTGGGGACAGG
>NW_022605576.1:1678296-1684448 GCF_008692095.1 Etheostoma spectabile | reverse complement strand
CAGCTCGCAGATATTGAGATATGTTTTTTGCAGGTGTATTTCTGGGACAGGCAGCTAGCAGATGTGAGGAGATTTTTTTTGTGGCAGGTGTGTCGGTAACAGGCATCGAGCAGATGGTGAGAGATGTTTTTTACAGTGTGTTCATGGGAGAAGCAGCTAGCAATATGGTGAGGATGTTTTTTACATGTGTTTCGTGGGGACAGCACTAGCAGATAGTGAGATGTTTTTTACAGTGGTGTCTGGGGACAGGCAGCGACAGTAGGGAATATGTTTTTAATAGTGTTGAAAGGGAAGAAGCATTTATAAAATTAGGTCCCGAAGAATTACACTGAGCTACATAATGAAATTTTTTTTAAAAAATGTGGTGGATACACTCTTTGATCACGTCTATTGTAGCTAAAAACTGACTCTAATATATAATTATATATATATAATATATATATATATATATATATATATATATAATATATAATATATATAATATAGTATGGCATGCCGTTTAGGAAATAATATATATATATGAAGTTTATCCATCTGAATATATGGAATGAAAGTCTGAATATGGAATGAACGTCTGAAATAGATGAAAGTCTGAATATATTATGACGTCGAATATATGAAGAAGTCTGATATGGAATGAAAGTCTGAATATTATATGAAGTCTGAATATAGGAATGAAGTCGCATATATGGAATGAGTCTGAAATATATGGGAATGAAAGTCTGAATATATGGAATGAAGTCTGAATATATTGAATGACGTCTGAATATATGGATGAAAGTCTGAATATATGAAGAAGTCTGCATATATGGATGAAAGTCTGAATATATGGGAAGAAGTCTGATAATAGGATGAAGTCTGAATATATGAATGAATTCTGAATATATGGAATGAAGCTGACGTCATTAGGCGGGGCGCCATCTGTGTGTGGCGGATTAATCAGGATGTAACAAATGTGGACTCTATGAGTGTCGGCTAGGAATCTAGTGTCAGCTATTTTGAGCAATGAAGAGATTATTACACTCTGGCAAATGCATGTACGGGCCAAAAACGGGTAACCGTATCCATGCCCACACCATTAGCTTCCAGTTGAAGTGTTACTTCTGCCGACATCTCCCAAAGAGACTCTAATTCCCTTCAAAATGATGCATAATGTTCTTTCGGCAACGTTTTGTTGACAGGATTGCTTATAAGCACTAAGAATGTCGCAATAATGGAAAATTGATCCTCAAGGTGTACGCTATCTAATTTCCAAACTGTTTGTGTCGTTTTGGAGTATGACCAGTTGTTGCAAAAAAAACCCTGCAGTCAACAAAGTATTGGACTATTTCCGCCGATGCCATTTTGTAATATCCAGGAATTCGAAAGGTTCCCTTTGTGACATTTCTGTCAATTATTCCAATTCCATACATATATCAGACTTCTATTCCATATATTCAGACTTCATTCCATATATTCAGACTTCATTCCATATATTCACTTTCATTCGCATATATTCAGACTTCATTCATATATTCAGACGTTCATTCCATATTTCAGACTTCATTCCCATATATTCAGACGTCATTCCTATATTCAGACTTTCATTCCATATATTCAGACTTTCATTCATATATTCAGACTTCATTCTTCATTCCAGACTCATATCCATATATTCACACACTTCATTCATTATTTCAGACTTCATTTCAATTATCTTCAGACTCATTCAATATTCAGACTTATTCCATTATTCAGATGGATAAACTTCATATATATATATTATTTCCTAAACGGCATGCCTAATATATATATTATATATATCTATATATATATATATATATATTATATATAACTGTATATATAAAATAAAAAAAAATAAAAAAAAAAGAAAAAAAAAAAAAACATAATAAAAGAAAAAAAAAATAAAAGATAAAAATCAAAAAATAGCACAATACTATAAAAATAGAAAAAACACACACACACACACACACACAAGCACACACACAGACACACACACACACACACACACTTCTCAAACCAAAGCTACACTTTTGGAGCCAGTACAATCATGTCTGACTGGTATTATCATAATTCTTTCCAATTGTTGGTTGTGGTAACGCAGGAGGAGGCAGTGAGGTAGCAGCCCGAGCCCTCAGTCTGCCAGACCTGAACCTGGCTCCGAACCCAACCCTCCCTGCTGGGCTGGAGAGCCAGGAGCGCAGCACCATGGAGCAGGAGATCAGCCATATGGACCACATGATCGAGGACATGGAGATGAAAGTGAACGTGATGCGCTGGATGGTGGAGCCCCATGGGCCCCATGGGCCCCAGGGTGCAGAGGCGCTAAGCAGCAGCGACAGCGCCTCCTTGGCCATGTTCTCAGTGGATGAGGAGCAGCCTGGACCCCCCCCTCCATGCCAGCGCAGTCGCATCTCTGTGCTCTTACTGCTGGTTGCTGTTGTTTTGGTTGCAGCCACTTTATCTGTCTGTATAATCTTTTTCACATGAGCAAAACCTTAACAACTTGGGTTTTTTTTCTGTAAAACTTCAACAATGCTCAGTGACACTGACTCTTTGCATACTTGTTATGTAAAAGACATTTTCTAAAGAATACTGCAAATTTATAACAACTAAATGATTTACTAGTGCATAAGATACTTTGTCTAAAAATACACTAAAATAAATCTGGGTGCAAACCAGTTTGCCATTTGTTGCAGTAAATCCTAAGCTCCATATAATTTAAACTATCTTTATTGAACAAGGTCATAAAAAGACATAGTTGCCAGTTAATGGCTTTATACAGTGGTGCTCAAAAGTTTACATACACATGCTTAAGTTGACTAAAAAGAGGAATAAAAAAATCAGTTTGGAAATTTATTTTTATACCTAAATTAAAAAAATGAGGTAAATCCAACCTTTAAGGACACCAATTTCTTTGTGAGAATAACGTTTGTAAATAAATAAATGTCTTATTAAAATACAGGGTCATAGTATCATACCCCTATGTTAAATTCCATAGAGGCAGGCAGATTTTTATTTTAAGGCCAGTTATTTCCTGGGAGTTCAGGATATTATGCATCCTGATAAGTTCCTGGCCTTTAGAATTAAATAGCCACATCTCACAATACTCTTCACCATGCTAGATAGAGGCAGGTTTATTTCAGTAGACTAATACCTGGTTTGTGTGCATTGAGAGATGATTTTATAGAAAGTATCCCATGCCTCATCTCTAAGCATGGTGGAAGAGTTGTGATGAGTGGGGGCTATTTAATTCTAAAGGCCAAGGGAACCTATCCGGATGCATTATATCCTGAATCCAGGAAATAACTGGCCTTATATAAAAAATCTGCCTGCCTCTATGGGAATTTAACATAGGGGGTGTATACTTAGACCCCTGTATTTTAAATAAGAACATTATTTTTTACAATACGTTTATCATTCACAAAGAAAACGTTGTTCCTTAAAGGTTTGGATTTTACCCTCATTTTTTTGATTAGGTATTAAAAAAATCCAAAACATGATGTTTATTCCTCTTTTTAGTCAACTTAAGCATGTGTATGTAAACTTTTGAGCACCACTGTATAGCCCACTGGTGTAAAGTTAAATAATTATTACAATTATTAAGATCTAGAACATGTTTTTACCTCATAAAAAGATAGAACTACTTGCATACTTCCCTTTGTTACAGAACATTCTCCTTTCCTAAAAGAGACATTTTATTCCTTGAAGATTGTTTTGATTGCTATTTATTGTGTATATAATCTGTGCTGTAGAGAACCGACGATGTGTAGTTATGGATTATGAAAGCATCAACTTTGATATGACTGTGTTGTGTTGTTTTCCATTCATCCTTATTGATTAACACTTTGGTCATTGTGCAGAATTCAAATGGCATTAAACTACTCATTGTACTGCTTTGTTTGTTTTTCATACTTTCAAAAAAATAAATACAATTATATAATCTATAAAAGTCTGTAAGGCCTATGTCTTGTCAGATACTGTATAACTGTCAATCAAACCTTATTATGCCTTATTAGTTACAACCACATGTTATTATGCTTAGCTGACAAAATACATGTATATAAACAATTATAATATTGCGATGTCGAGGAAACACAAACTGAACCAATGAATGCAATTAGAAACATTTTATTGAAGACTGGAGTTACTGTTCTTTTATTATAATATGCAAATATGGAAGGCCTGTGTAATGTTATGTGCGCCAAAGTTATGATTGAAAAAAAGCAAACGACAAAAATCCATTTGCAGTAGATTACATTTTAAAAAACTGTTTCAGTTTTTTTTTTGGAAAGAGTTTGATATCTTCCAGCCAAAGTTATATCTGATGCATATAGTCTATGATCTGATGCATATAGTCTATGATCTGATTCCATAAACATGCAATCAACGGCTCACTCCATCATCCTGCCATGGCACAGGTCCACGTGATGCCTTCAAGTCCTTCCGAACGGGACCCTGGACATCCGTGTTGGATCTACCGGGGCAAAGTTTGTGTCATCTGCCACCATAATAATAATAATGTATACTTCATTAATCCTGCAAGGGGAAATCACAACTTACACTCTGTTATTACACACAGGCCTGAACTACACACATGCCCAGTACCTATACATGCACTAATGGAGAGATGTCAGAGTGGGGGGAAGGGGACTGCCCATGGAAAGGGGTTAGGGTTAGGCAGTTGAGTGTTCGGTGCCTTGCTCAAGAGCACCTTGCCCAGGAGGGGAACGTACTTTGGTCCAAATGGGGGACTTGAACCAGCAGAATTCTCCTCCGCGCATGATGCCAAAGGAATTTTCAATCACCCGCTTTGCTCTGGAGTGGCAGTAAATGTATTCTGACTTTAATAGTCTCAGAATTCTGACTTTATTCTCAGAATTCTGATTTTAAAGCAAGAATTCTGACTTTAATGTAGAATTCTGACATTGATCTCAGAATTCTGTCTTTGAATCTGGCCCGGAACTTGTTCCGACATTTAGAAACAGAGTTCTTATGGCCTTCGTATTTTTCGAGTACTTAATTGAATCATTTTGATTTCTAAACTCAGTCACAAAACCAGAAAATAATGGTTTAGAACCACTGCTGTGGATGTGGTATTTGGCATATAGAAATAAAAGTGTTTACCTTCATTTTCAGCTTCAAAGTCAAACATACCAAAGAAAATAGCCTCAAAGCAAAATAAAAAGTATGAGATTAATGATATGAATGAATTTAAGGATCTCTGACCAGAATTTTCCTGTGTGGGGACAATTCCAAAAAAGATAGGACACGTTTTCCTTAAACACAATGAAGGTAGCGTTCGTGACACACCTGAGCTTTATTTTGAAGGGTGCGACCGGACGTGTGGAAGTTTCATGTCTTGATGGTAAAGCGCCAATAACTGAATAAAGCATAGAGGGGGAAAAGTTGCAATGCATGTTTTCACAGACGGAAGTACACTCCAGCGGAACCATAGACAGTTAAAGAAACACTAGCTATGCTATATGCTAGGGCGGAACATTAGCTTTGACAACAATGGTGCTTAAACAGTCTCATTTGCGACTTAAACGTTTTGGTGTTAACCATGACGTCTCTTTTAATCAACACAGAGACGGCGGTTTTCCTTTGACCACTGTCAACAAATCACCGTGTGTCCGAGGTATCGTCCCTCCACCTTTTAGGAACTTTGACCAGCTTCTAAGGAGAGGGAGACGAGCTGGACCGACGACCGGGAGTCTGGGTCTTTCTGCTGTGACGCAGATGTCCGCGAGAGGTAACTACCATGGCAACTACGGTCTAAAGGGCGTAAATATGGCAGAAACTGTACGTTAAAGCTGAATGTGAGGAGTTTGTGCTTACATGCAGTGTTGCTGTACTCAAGTGACGCAAATTAAAGTTTTTTTTTGTTGTATGGGAAGCTACGCGCCCTTCAGAACCCCCCCACGCGACACTTCTCAATCTAACTCATCAGACAATGTCACTGTAAATGCCCTCCATCGCTACTGTCCCTTTCTTTAACTGTCTATGTACTGTACTGGGGCAGGTCGGGATGTGTGTTTTTGAGTGTCAAAATAAAAGTTTCCTTCTGGTCAAAATAAAAGTCCTCTTCAGGTCAGAATAAAAGTCCCCTTCAGGTCAAAATAAAAGTCCTCTTCAGGTCAAAATAAAAG
>NW_022605576.1:1677246-1678286 GCF_008692095.1 Etheostoma spectabile | reverse complement strand
GTCAAAATAAAAGTCCTCTTCAGGTCAAAATAAAAGTCCACTTCAGGTCAAAATAAAAGTCCCCTTCAGGTCAGAATAAAAGTCCCGTTCAGGTAAAAACAAAAGTCCTCTTCAGGTCAAAATAAAAGTCCCCTTCACGTCAAAATAAAAGTCCTCTTCAGGTCAGAATAAAAGTCCTCTTCAGGTCAAAATAAAAGTCCCGTTCAAGTCAAAATAAAAGTCCTCTTCCGGTCAAAATAAAAGTCCTAAAGCCTGACCCTGAGGATAAATCTGCAATGTTTTAAATTAGGGCTGCACATTTGAGGACATTATCCAATTGCGATTATTTTGACTGATATTGCAATTGCTACATGATTCACAATATTAGAGGGAATGATCATTTTTGTATCATTATTCTCATTTTCATTGAAGAATATTAAAATCTAAAGAACATGTAGACAGAAGTTGCAAAAATACAGAAATGTGTAGTGATGAAATATGCAGTGTTTATAGCAAAAAAGAAAGGAAGGGAAAAGTAATATCTGTATAAGTCCAGTGTCGGGGTAATGCTTCATTTCCCGGCTTACCCCTCCCATCTTATCGTTGATTTCAGAGCTGAGTACTTCCACCAACGCCCTCCAGTATTTGAACCCAGACGTGCCAAAGTCTGAAAGCGGGAAGCTGCTTTTTGATACGCATGCGGTGGTGCGACTCTTTGAGAAAAACGGTTTGGCTTCTTTTGTTATTTCAAAGAAATGTCACCATGTGTATATAATCACCCTGCTTTGTCAATAACAAGCTGTTGGCTTTCCTCAACAGGCTTCCCAACTCAGCAAGCTGAGGTGATGGTTAAAGTTCTGGTGAGGATGACGAACTCTAACATGGATGTCATCTATAATGACATGGTGACCAAAGTGCTGCAGGTGAGACTGGAGTTGGAGGTTGAATGGAAACAGAAATAAGCCTGAAAGAAGTATTACAGTGCCTTGCGAAAGTATTGGGCCCCCCTTGAACTTTTCAACCTTTTGACACATTTCAGGCTTCAAACATAAAGATGTAAC
>NW_022605576.1:1645048-1677221 GCF_008692095.1 Etheostoma spectabile | reverse complement strand
ACATTTGCTTTTTTTGTGCAGAACACAACAAGTGGGACACATGTGAAGTGGAACAAAATCTATTGATATTTAAACTTTTTTTAGCAAAATAAAAAAACTGAAAGTGGCTGGTGCAAAAATTATTGGGGCCCCTGCATTAATACTTTGTAGGACACTTTTGCTGCGATTTCCAGCTGCAGGTCTCTGGGGTATGAGAGACTGAAATTCTTGCCCATTCTCCTTGCAAAACCGCTGGAGCTCAGGAGTTGGATTTCGTGGAGAGGCGTTTCTGAACAGCAGTTTTCAGTTCTTCCACAGATTCTCCATTGGATCAGGTCTGGACTTGGACTTGGCCGTTCTAACACCCGGATACGTTTATTGTGAACCATTCCTGTGTAGATGTGCTGTATGTTGGGATCATTGTCTTGTTGGAAGATAAATCTCCGTCCCACTTCAGGTTCTTTTGCAGACCCAACAGGTTTTCATCCAGAATGGTCTGTATTTGGCTGCATCCATCTTCCCCTAATCTTGAAACATCTTCCCTGTACCGCTGAAGAAAAGAGGCCCAGACCAGATGCGGGGCACCACCATGTTGACAGTGGGGAGGTGTGTGGGGTGATGAGCGTGTGCTGGCTTTTATGCCAAACATATCGTTTTGCATTGTGGCCAAAAAGTTTGATTTTGGTATTCATTTGACCAGAGCACCTTCTTCCATGTTTGGTGGGTCTCCCAGGGGTGTGGGCAAACTTTAGACGAGACTTTTTATGGATATCTTTGAGAAATGGCTTTCTTCTTGCCACTCTTCCTGAGGGCCAGATTGGTGCAGTGTACGAATGATTGTTGTCTATGGACAGACTCTCCCACCTCAGTGTAGGTTCTGCAGTTCATCCAGAGGATCATGGGCCTCTGGGCTGCATCTCTGATCAGTCTCTCCTTGTCTGAGCTGAAAGTTTACAGGGACCAGGTCTCGGTAGATTTGCAGTGGTCTGATACTCCTTCCATTTCAAATGATCGCTTGCACAGTGCTCCTTGGGGATGTTAAGCTTGGGAAATCTTTTTGTATCCAAATCGGCTTTAAAACTTATCCACAACAAGTATACGGACCTGCCTGGTGTTGTTCCTTGGTCTTATGATGCTCTCTGCGCTTTCAACAGAAACCCTGAGGACTATCACAGAGCAGGTGCATTATACAGAGGAATTGATCACACACAGGTGATTCTATTTATCACCATCAGTCATTAAGGACAAACATCGATTCATTTCAGAGAATCCTCGCTGAATTCGGGGACTGAGTTTGCTGCACTGAAAGTAAGGGGGCACCAATAATTTTGCACGCACCACTTTTCAGTTTTTTATTTGCTAAACAAGTTTAAAATATCCAATAATTTCGTTCCACTTCACAATTGTGTCCCACTTGTTGGTGATTCTTCACAAAAAATAAAAATGTTACATCTTTATGTTTTGAAGCCTGAAATGTGTCAAAAGGTGGTGAAAAGTTCAAGGGGGCCCAATATTCGCAAGGCATGTATGCTCATTCAAAAGGCTTTCCCCCAGGCCACTCAATGTCCTCAATAGCCACATCATTAAATAAAAAAAACACGGTTAACTTGGATTCAAGATTCAAGAATTAAGATTTCTTATTGTCATACCAACAGTACACTGTAGTACGAAATTATGTACAACGGTTCAGCTTAAAAAGAATACAAGCACAGAAACAATTATAAAAGGTATTAGTTAAATGAATTAAAAGCAATTCATGCTTAAATGCTTACATGGGTTGCAGAGCATGTAGAGTGATAAATAAAATATTATAATGTCTTAAAACAAAAGAAAAAAGTGATTATGTCAACCTAAATAACTAGTCCAAAATAGTAGAAATAGCCCCATAGAGATTCAGTATTCCTTCTTTTGTTTAGGTTCATAACATTTATTGATTATAAAAACAATAAGTTTCACGGATAGGTTAGCTTATCATCCCAATCATTACATTGAAATTATTGTCTGTATTTTTATCAGAACGCCCCCACTAACCTGGAAAATGGAATGTCTCGTCGGGCATAACCGTAGACAGGGAATTAGATGACAAAAAAAACAATAATATGATCATTTCCTTTGGAATGATGTAATAAAATTTCAGAATTGTCGTCCCGGACCAGGAATGTTTCTGAGGATGCTGGGGTTACCGTGCGGAAGGAATTACCACACCGCTATCTCTTCTGATTGTGGTTGTTTCCTCGTTCACTTGATAGCAGACAGTAGCGGGTGTTGACACTGCAAATTTGGTATGAAAACCTAAATACTGAGTGTAACATACTATAAAGTACTATGTGTTTGATTTTTTTATTAAACAGCTACCTGTATCCGTCATGTACAAATCAGAAAACAGAGTGACTGAAAGAGGCAAAGATGATGGACAACAACTTAGGAGTTCAGGCAATAGAGCAGAAAAAACACAAAGATGGCCAAAAGGAAAAAGAACATGAAGTTTGGAATATATACAGTGCAGTGGTCTCGATCTAAGTTTACACCCCCATGTTAAGTGGGATAAAAAAGAGATAAAAACAAATCATGTTTGGAAATTTATCTTAATTCCCTAATTAAAAAAAATTAGGTAAACTCCAACCTTGTAAGGAACAATTTCTTTGTTAAATGAATAATATAAAGTCAGTAAATAACTTAAATGCTCTCCTCAAAAGGCAAAGTAACCCCATGTAAATACAGGGATAAGATACACCCCCTCAGTTAAAATACAGGGGATAAAAGTACACCCCCCTAGTTGAAAAATACACGGGGCATAAGTATACACCCCCCATGTTAAAATAAAGGGAGTATCCCCCCTGTAAAAACGGGATAGATACACCACCCCCAGTGTTAAAATCACAGGGGCATAAGTATACACCCACCCCCATGTTAAAATACAGGGGCATAAGTATTACACCCCCCATGTTTAAAATACGGGGCCATAAGGCATCCCCACACACCCCCCCACGATTAAAATACACGGGGCATAAGTTATACCACCCCTATGTTAAAATAACAGGGGCACTAATATATACACCCCCTATGTTAAAATACAGGGGGCATTAAATATACACCCCCACATTGTTAAAAGACAGGGGATAAGTTCTACACCCCCATGTTAAAACAGACCTAAGGGGCATAAGTAGTACAACCCCTATGTTAAAAAAGTTACAGGGTAACATTAAGTATTACACCCCCCCACCTCGTTAACATTCCCATCAGAGGCAGGAGGATTTTTAAGATACGACAGTTATTCACTGGATCAGGGGTCCTATGGGCATCACTGATCCACAGTTCCCTGCTTTGAAATTAATAATAACCCCCCCCCCCACATATCACATAGGCCCTTCACCCATAATACAGAATTTGGCAGGGGGGACTTGTTCCATAAATTCCATCCAGCAAAAAAACCAAAACAGCTGTGTCTACACTGAAATAAAACACACATTTGACCTATCCTGTCTATGTGAAAAGCGTATGTGAGGATGGCGGGGGGGTAATAACGGCGCACCAGTTGGCCGATAAGATAAATGTTACTGTTTTAATAAGAAGGTGTGTGGATCAGACTGCTTCAATTGCTACAATCGGAATGAAGTCCTCATGGACATTTTAAGTGTTTTAGATTTTTTTGTATTTCCGGATTACCACACATGCCACAAACCCACGGACCAAGGAATTTTCATACGCTGTCAGAACTGTGTGTCTCACCGCACGGAACTACAGCTGTTTTATGAAATATCACTTGCCGGTTGTTTCATTTTACGGACTGAAATCGAGCGGCACGCGGGCCCCGCGACAGGTTATCTCTTGCTCCTTGTCATGGCCATGTGTGTTTGGCCTGCTGCGGCGCCCCTGAATATAAACCTTCAAAATCCCAAGGTGGGGGGGAGCAAGCTGCCTGTCACACAATATCCAACGGGTTGTTATATCGATATTATCGGTAGTGATCAATAACTCCTATAGAAAAGAGATAAACCGTTGAGAGACACCACTGTTGCAATGGTAGGCATGCAAAAGCGAATGCGACTCGAGTCAATTAATAATATGATTTTGGTTTTTTTTGATGTTGGTTAAAGTTTTTTTTTTGATGTTGGTCTTACTTGGCTTTAAAAAAAAAACCTCTATCTACTCACTAATCAAGTCTTACGTGACGGGTTGGTAGGATCAAATCCTAGAAAAGACAACCCGAGGCACATTGCATCAATGCCACTTCAGGATTTTTAAAGTGGCCACCATCCGGACAGCCATGTGCAGGATTTAGGTTTCTACCCACTGTTCATTATCTTTAAACGGGTTGGACTCCTCCCTTTTGTGGTCAACATGGAGTCAATTCAACTTTTGCGTCCACTAAGGTCATTCTTGTTAATGTGTGCATTATCTGGGGATTTTTTTGGCCAGGAGATCATGTGAAGGTGTGATGTCTCAAAATAGTGGTCGTGGAAGACGGAAACCCCATGGATAATTGGAGCAAGAGTGAGTTCCTGCTCTAATGCGGAAAGTGCGGTACGTGCGTGTTTAACAGCGGAGAGCAAAGAATGTCGCACGCGTCTGGCGGGCCATTGGGTGGTTCCCCGTTCGATCTACGCCATGGTCCCTGACCCAATCACATCCAATCTGAGAGAACAACTGACCTTGGACAAAAACATTTATTGCACTTGCATTCATCCGTAGAGAGGGCAAGACAGATAGAGAATATTTAAATTAGACATTGTTGCGACTGGTTCAATAGGTATTTGCACAATTAATAACAGATTACAGTGTTATAGGCTTGGAAAGCGTGTTATGATGTCTCTGCTTTGTTTGCCAGGTTTGGGATTACACTGTGTTAACTGTGAGTATGTTCATGGTCTGTTCTGCTTTTTGATCAAATAAATCAGCTTGTCGATCATAATTTTAAAATTTCAATCTCACGAAACCGAGATCCAGCTTACTGCAGCTCAAGGTTCCACTGGCTGGTCAGTGGCACTCATTATACTTTACTCCATCAATCTAGAGTCGACCCCTTCTCCTCCCGATATATCAGGCGGCCCCGCGTATTTTAGGCCATTCATAACCTATCCGGATAGGACATTTATACATTAAATTTTTGTTTAATATGTCCATTCCTTGTTTTGTGTTTGGGTTCAAAAGGACTTTAAAGGTCATATCTTATATCCCATCAATGTTGCCCTCATCGTTGCAATAAACTGTTCCGCTCATCATGTTGCCACTACATGTGCCATCTTTGCCCATATCGTCGTCTCTATCGCGTCCTAACTGTGCCACATGCCTTGCACTAATGTTGCCTCTCATGTTGCCTATCGTTGCATACATGGGCTCCCCTCATTGTTGCTCCCTAAGTTCATACATGTGCCCTCAATGTTCGTAATAAGTTGCCCTCCCTGTTGTACGCATGTGGACTCCTCATGTTGCTCCTCATGCCTTGCAATCAGGTGTCCATAACTGTTGACTAATGGTGTCCTCATGTTGGATTCATGTTGACCCCTAAGTTCGTCTCTATGCTTGTCATCAACTGCCTTGCCCTCATCGTATGCATCATGGGCCTCTCACTGTTGGCTCATGCTCTTGATAATTCTTGCCTTTGTCCCATCATGGTCGACACTCATGTGTCTCATCGTTCCGTCCTAATGGTGCCCTATGTGCCCTCATCGTCTGTCCTCATGTCTGCACTCATGTGGCCCCCCTCCATGTCCGCCTTCTTATCGTTCGCTCCTGATGTTGTTCATTGCTCCTATGTTGTCCTCATCGTTGTCCTATATCCAAGGTCTTTTTAATTCCCCAAACCACAAACCGATTGATCCACCCAACGCTCTTTGCAAGTAATTCGTCTCACTTGGCATAAGAGCGTGGTGGGGTCCCCCCTACTTTCACTTAATTCTGGGCGTTTTATTCAATTTTTAAGGTTTTGAAAAACAGTGTGAGTACCAAAGCTTGGACATATGATCCAGCCCTGTGCAACCTACTCATCAACCTCATTCCTGCTAATTAGTCTCAATAATCTTAATTTCCTGCTTTTCTAACTCAAACATAGGATTATTTCATATCCAAAGGAGGTTACCCTTGACCATAAATCTTCCAACAAATAACTGTAAAACCTGAAGTTAATACAGTTGAGTTGTACGTAGTCGCTTGAAAGTCAAAACAAAACACGTGACAAAACTTTGCAACAACAGCATCCAACCAAAAGATTTTCAATTTGACGGACGACAGCAAAGGGTTAAGTTTGTATTTTCTACCATTTTTATTTATCACGAACTTTAAATCATTTTGATGCTTATGTCACTGTGACAATTAAAAACAATATCTATCCATCTACCTATCTAACGTGATGAATCATGAATAACTACCCACCCTAACTAATGTTAGGGAAATTGTTCATGTTTCGTTAACCGTTTTATGATCTAAAAACAATAATATAATATTCGGCCTCCCCGATATATAGGCATGTCGGATTTTCAAATAACAAATATATTGCCTGTCGGTATCGGCCGTGAAAAATCCGTTATCGGCCGGCGGCTTTTAAATCCCCTTTATGTCCAAGTTTTATGCCGTAAAAAGTTAATTGAGAAGACTGTCATAATTCTTTTGTTCATCCCCCCCAAACAGGTTCATTACTATTTAGTCTCTGTGTTTCTGATGTGTAGATATCTGCTGATGTCACTGAATATAAAGTCCGCTCAAGACACTGTCCATGGAATGCACTTGGGATGGAGCGGCCGAGAAAAATCGCGCAAAGCATTGGCGGGTGTTCTAATGAACATTAAATACGTGGTGGAGATCGGTTATTTAGTATCGTTGTCATCCCCTCCCCACGCGTACATGACATCGGTCAAGTATTTGCAGATATTATGTTAACAGATCCTAACTCCCACCTTATTGAACTTCCCATCTAACATAAAAACCTTATCTATACCATCTTTCCAGGAAAGTAGCGCATTGAACAAGAGGCTTCTAGAAAAACACCTCCGAGCGGAGAGTATGGCAAAACCATAAAATTTGGTTGGATATGTGCTCCACTGTTTACTATCATTCAAATTGGGACTTTGTAGTCCATCAGGTCAGACGCACGATAACACCTGATCATTCGGCGACTGTCGTGTCTAATTGGCTTTCTCTACAGACTGAAGAGCAAGATCGATTTTCACTCAGCACCAACATTAACAACTTCGCCACGGCGGTGGTGGTCTGAAAACCTGTTAGAGGACAATAAACGGATACGATTAACATACCTTGCACCGGTAGGCCTTTGTGCGTTGTTGGTGAATGCTGTAGAGCAGCCACCCCTCATAGACCATAAGAGATCCCCCCGGCACCTGGCCAAACAATTGAAACCCAATGGCAACTGCTTTAAGGTCACATCGGCATGAAAATGTCAACTTATGTTTTTTTTAACCTTAATTTATGAGTTAACCCAGCACGCCTATGGCCCCCCAGTGCCCTAGATTAGGATATAGTGATAGGTGTAAACACCATCACAGTTAAACGAAATAGAACAAAAAAGGCATTCCCGTTGTCTGGACCGGAGGGACTTCAGATCAGTCATAGGGGACCACTCAACGGGCCTATATAAAAGAGACCCGCCAGTTAACGTATTGGGACAACTAAGGCTCTATTAACAACCGAGGGACTCGCAGATACAGTCATTAGTGGACCAAGAAGGTATGAGAAAAGCGACTTCAGAACAGCTTATGCCCCGGGACCACTAAGACTATATAAAAGACGGACTTCACCGACTAAAGTATTAGGGACCCACTAGGTTCTATATAAAAGAGACTCTCGGATACAGATTAGGGGAACATAAGGTCATATATAAAGACAAATTCCAGATGCCAGTACTGACGGGGACCACTAACCGGTCTATATAAAAGAGACTCAGATACAGTATTAGGGGACCACCTAAGTCTATATAAAGAGACTTCAGATTACAAGTATTAGGGGCCACTAAGGTCAATAAAAGAAGGACTTTCAGAAAGTATTAGGGGACCTACAAGATCGTATCTAATAAGAGACTTCAGACTACACAGTATAGGTTACACTAACCCCCGCGTCTATATAAAAGAGGACTTCAGATTACAGTATGAGGGTCCACCTAACGGGCTATCATAAAAGAAATTACTCAGATACAGTATGACGGGGCCAGCACTAAGGTTCTATATAAACAGAGGGGACTTCAGATACAGTATTAGGGAACACGAGGTCTATTTAAAAGAGAATCTCAGATACAGTATTGAGGGACCACTATAGGTATAAGATAAAAGAGACCTTCAGACTACAGTATTAGGGGACCACTAACCGGTCCTATATAAAAGACGACTTCAGATCGACAGTATTAGGGGGACCTCAGGCTCTATATAAATAGCGACTACCGCTACCGATTAGGACCAACTAAGGTCTATATAACAAGAGAATCAGGCATTACACAGTACTTAGCACCATAAGGCTACTATAAAAGGCAACTAAGATAACCCCGTTATCTAGGGACCACTAAGGTCCATATAACAAAGAGACTCATGATTACAGTTATTTAGGGGCCCACTAGGTCTATAAAAGAGACTTCAGCCATACCGATTAGGGGACACAAAGGTATATAGTAGAGACTTCACGATACAGTATTACAGGGTACCACTAAGGTCCCCTAGATAAAAGAGACTTCCAGATACCAGTATTAGGGCGACCACCCCTAAGGTCGATAATAAGTGATTCAGCACCCCTACAGTATCTAGGGGACCACTACGGGTTATATAAAAGAGACTTCAGATTTACGGATTAAAGGGGACCACTAAGGTCGATATAAAAGCCTCCATCAAAAGAGCACATTCATGGGACCTAAGTGGGTTTTTAGGGTACAATTATGAACATTCTCAAAAATGATACAGCACGTCATTCAATCTCGCAATTCTACATTGCGTACGGAAAACAGAATCCCCTGCTTCAAAATTAGTAAACTATTTCAGCATTACTAAACGGAAGTAAAGCCGACTTACTGAAACGACGACTTCACTCGCTGGGAAACTTGCTTTTTGTTAAATCTTTCAGGTTCGAGTGTTTGCACCTGTCTCCACCGGTGGCCTCTGGGTTTCTATCGTATTTGGGAGTGTAGGCAGGACACCCACTCTACATATGATGTAATAACTCAGGTGATCAATGTCGCGGCAGTTTGCAATTCCCTCGGTGAGATCCCAAGTGTTCATCGTTCGTCCACTATTTTTAATTGGTCTTGTGCCAAATCGTCATTTTTTTTTAGTCCCCCATTTTAGTCTTGCATCGTGATTTTTGTTAGTCAAATTTCGCTCGGACTAAAAGTTCGTGGTTTCGTCAAACATTTAAAAAAAAAAGTATAAGAGATATTATAAACTATTTCATCAAACCACCGCAACCAATAAGGAATAGGTGACACGCTGGTACTTCGTGCAAAACCATACTGCCTAAAATCGTACTTATACACTTTTTTTTTTAACGATATTTACTTAAAATACAACTCCAGTGAGAAAATGTTGTGCCCAGCGCCCTTGATATCAACATATGACCTCTTATTCAGATAATGTGTTTAAACTAAAGTTAAACTTCCTTTAAAAAATGTTATGTATGAGTTTGAATGGACATATAAAGTGTGTGGAGGACTCAGAGGAGGGGGGGGGGCATGGGGACTCTTAACCATTATTCTCCTCTCTATTTTTTTTTTTTTTTTATTGCTGCTTTGTGGTATCGGATGCTTTAAAATTATGTATTGAATAAATCGACACTTGTCAATGTAAATTTTTGGCCACACATCTTTTTTGAGATAATTTTGTCGTAGGGATATATTTATGGTACTGTGGTTGGAAAATGGCCATTACTCTGCTTAAATTTAAGTGTTACATCATATCACTGTCCCCCATATACTGTATATTAATTACATCAATATTGACGGTCCCTACTGGTCTTACTCTTACATAAACTGATGACTTGCACTTCTCCTGGTTTCAAAACATGAACTTACAACTGTACTATTAGTATATCTGCAACTCCGTGAGCTGGAAATGAGAGGAAGTAATTGCCTAGTAATTATTGATATGTTATGATGTAAGGCAGTGAAAATAGACGCAGACCCATATGAGGTGTCGTGCACTCCTTGACCGCAGGTAGATATTGCCCAGGTAAATGAATAGGATCACGTCTAACTTACTTATTATCCTCTTTTATTATTATATATACCCTATAAGCTACCTATGCGTAAATCGACGGCACCAAAAATAAATAACTTAACATGCAATTGTCTATATGACCGTAACCTGGATTTTACTTTGAAAAATCTTTGAACGGACGAGATGTCATAGGTCGGCTCGGGGGAACACCTATCGTGATGTATTACTTTACTGCTGAAAACGTGACGTAGCTGTCCAAAGAAACATTTAGCACGTCAACAAACTACACTTATAAACTTGGGAACTTGTAAGTTTACGTGTCTTGTGTTGTAGATGTAGTTTGTAAATGATAGTTTTGCTAAGACCCCTAATTGGAAAGAAACAAAGACCCCCCGGCCAGCGCGGCTAAGCTAGAGGCGGAACCACACAGTAACGTAACGTGAAACCCTGAGTAAAGAATGTAACGTTATCGTTTCGCTATTTAACTGTTAAGGGTTCAGACGGTTAGTCTATTTAAGAACTTGGCTGCTTGGTCACCACTGATAAATAATTATTGGTTGTATAGCATGTTGCAGGGCACTGTTTAGGGCTGTGCTATGGAGTAATCGGTGATTGCATTCCCAGTAGCAGATCGGAAACCCGTAATTCAGCGTGTGGCTAAGAGTTTACAGTGAGAGAACACATACCCTGTGGACAACAATTGAAGCAGTTGTATTAGATTAAGGAGACTTGGCGACTTCTCAGAGAGGCATCAATAGGACGGTTAGGACATCTGTTCTACTTTAGTCTTCTGTAAAATTTAAGCTAATTATAAAAAGACATGGAAGGACAACACACATTCTGTTGACTAAGCGGCTCAGTTAAGAACAACTACAACGTTGAATTGCAGGAGTTTGAGAAGTTAACTTTCGTCTAAATGGTTGATATTCCCAGGTTGCATTGCAGGTTTCCTGATGATGTGGTGGACTCCACGCTCCTGTCCAATAGCCAGGGCGAGATTGGAGAGATTCTCTGTTAATTGCAAGAGTCATTTTGGGAGGTACATCCCCTTATGGCCGGTAAACACAGGTTTCACTTCACTTTGAGTTTTTTTTTTTAACACCCAGGTCACATGACATAGTGCTTTGGCAGGCGTTCATACTGACTTTCAGGGGTACCCTAATACAATGTATCCTGACAGTCTCTTTATATAGACTTAGTTTAGTCCTACCATACTGCTATCTGACCAGTCTCCTTCTATATAGACCTTAGTGGTCCTAATAATGTACTCTGCAAGGTTCTGTTCCTATAGACCTTAGTCGGCGTCACTAATCACTGTACTGAAAGTCCCTCTCCCTAATACGACTAGTGGTACCCGATCGTATCTGAAGCTCTATGATATAGACATTAGTGGTCACTAACTAATGTATCTGAACCGTCCTTTTACTACAGACCAAGGGTCCCAATACTGTATCTGAAGTCTCTTGTATCCATAGCACAATTAGTGGGTCCCTAATATGTCATCTGAAGTCTCTTGAAGATAGACCTAGTCGCCGTCCATATACTGTATCTGACCCCCAGTCTTTTTATAAAGACTTAGTGGTCCCTAATACGTATCTGAAGTCTCTTTTATTTAGACCTTAGTAGGTCCCTAATACGGTCTAGAAGCTCTCCTTTTATCTTCCCTTCGTGGTCCTAATCACTGTACCCTCTGGACAGTCCGGTTACTACCTATGCCCCCTCTACGCCGCGTGCTCCCCTAATACCTGTTTTCTTTACTCTGAGTCTCTTTATATAAGACCTAGTGGTCCCGCCTTAATACTGTATCGGAAGTCTCTTCTTATATAGACCCCCTTAGTGCGTCCAATAACTCTGTATCTGAAGTATTCTTTATATAGGAACCTTAGTTGGTCCACTCATACTGTATCTGAAGCTTCCTCTTTTATATGTTAGTGCCCCCTAATACTGTATCTGAAGTCTTTTTATTAAGACCTTCAGTGGTCGCCTAATTACTGTATCTGAAGTCCTCGTTTAGATAGACCTTACGTCACGGTCCTAATACTGTATCTAAGTCTCTTCCCCTATATTAACCCTTAGTGGTCCACCTAATAACTGACCTCTGAAGGTTCTTTTTAACAGGCCTTAGGTGGCGCTACACTGTACCTGAAGTACTCTTGATATTACGACCTTAGTGAGTCCCTAATACTGTATCTGAGTCTCTTTATGATACGACCTTAGTGGTCCCTAATACTGTATCTGAAGTCTATTTATAAAGACGTAGTCGCCGCTCCCTACAACCCTGGATAGGAAGTCCCTCCTTGTATATAGACCTTAGTCGCGTCACGAATATGTTTCGGAAGTCTCTTGATATAGACCTTAGTCTGGCTCCCTAATAATGTATCTGACAGTCTCCTTTTATACCTAGTTTCCCTTAGTGGGCCCCTAATACTGCTTTTGACAGTCCTTTTTATAAAGACCTTCAGTCCGGTCCCTCTAATACCATGTATCTGAAGTCTTTTTATAGAGACCTTAGTGGTCCCACTATACTGTACTCTGAAGTGTTTTTATATAGACCTTAGTGGTACTAATATGTACTGAAGTCTTTTACTATAGACCTTACGTGGTCCCCTAATCACTGTCACTCTGAAGCTATATTTATATCCAGACCGTAGTGAGTCACTAATACCGTATCGGCAAGTATCTCTTTATATCAGACCTTAGTGGTACACATAATAATGTATCTGACCCACAGTTTTGCTTATAGCTTAGTGGTCCCTAATACTCGGATCTGAATGTCCTTTTTTATACCTGAGCATTTAGTGGTCCCCTGAATACTGTATCTGAACAGTCTCTTTTATAAAGAAATCTACGTCCGGTCGCCTAATATGTATCCTGAACATGCTTCTTTTCATCATAGAACTTCAGTGGTCCCTCCCAATCACCTGTATACGCCTGAAGTCCTCTTCGTATTATAGACCTTAGTGGTCCCTAATATGTACTCCTGAAGTCTCTTTATAAAGACCTTAGTGGTTACGATATACTGTATCTGGAAGTCTCTTTATACCTAGACCCCCTTAGTGGTCCCTAATACGGTATCTGAAGTCTTAGATAGACCTTTATGTGGGCCCTCATATGGCTCTGAAGTATTTTATAAAGACTTAGTGGTCGCCTCAACTTGTATCTGAAGTCTCTTTTCATATAGACTTAGTGGTCCCCTAATATGTATTGAATCTCTTTATATAGACCTAGGGTCCTATCAATACTGTATCTGCAGTCTGGGTGACGAAGCAAAGAAAGTTGGGAGGTAAGCATTCCACCCTTATGACAACATTTATCTATAAAAGACCACAGGCCACTATCCTATGTAACTTGTCCATGTATACTGTTTGCTTCTTCCCCCCCCTCTGTTTTATCTGCTTTTTATTTTAACTGTTGTTTTTTTAAAGGATTTTGTCTAATTAGCCCACTCTTGGAATTGCCTGTTTGCTGAAATCGGGATCTCTGAACAAACTAAGCTGCCCTTGCCTGCCTGTGCCTATACTTTCCAATACTTTACCTGTGGTAAATTCTTCCCAATTTTGGATAATCCGGCACACCGTGAAATTTAGAATTCAGAAAGGCTTTTTAACATGATTAATACCAAGCTGGAAGGTATGCGGCTTTGGCAGTTTAATTTATTTTTATTTTGTCGCTTATCTATCAGCCAGGCCGGCGTAATATATTGTTAGTACAGTGGTTATCAAACTATAAAAAAGTAGCAGCTTTAGCTTGCTACCGGCCCTTTACTGTACACACGCGCAGTAAGCTTGATTGTTAAGCTATAGTTTAATTGATCCCTGGCTAGCTAAATCTAAACTGTGCAAGTAAATGCTTAAGGGGTTGCTGATTATCCGTTTGCATTCTAACCAGTGGAATTATGCGGCCCGGCAGTTGCTGGGGATCGAGGTAGCTGCAGAGCACGTTGAGCCGACTGAATCGTGCATAAGGCAGCGCTGCCTAGCCCGTCCAAACGGCTGACGCTGACTTGTACCGTGTTTGCAGCGGAGACTGTGGGCCCTCTGAGAGGCACTTCTGCCTCAGTAGAAACCAACTTCCCCGGACACCAAACGAGGTAACGTCCCCGTCTCCTCCTGTGACGTTCAATTATGCTCATGCTAAAGCGTGACGTTACGAATGGATATTATTTGCTTGTGGATGCAAGCACACTGTTGACTATGTCGGCAATAAGTGCTTATGTAAATGAAACGTTATTGACCTCTATAAACCCTACTCTATGCTCTTTATCTGAAAGAGCGAATACATAGTTATTAGCGGCAATCCATCTTAGTTGAGGGGTGCTCCCTTATTTGCTTTGATAAGGTCATTTTCATGCTTAATAAATTTCTCATTTCCCAAGAACACCCCTTATGAGCCAGATTCCTTGGTGAACCCAAGCATTTAAAGGATGCTTTTGCAGGATTAATTGTTGTAGAAGATAATCTCAGTTTCAGATGGTTATTAAACTCCTTTCTATTGTGCTTTTTCCCCTAGTCCCTCCGAACCACACTACCAGCTCTGTTGCGATTAATCAAGATACCGAGATAGTCCGACAAAAATCACCCCCCCCCCCCCCCTCCCCCCTCTGGCAAGTGGAAACATTCAACTACGAGGTCCTTTTAGTTACAGGACACCTTATAGTTATGTTACACTATATTCGAGTGTATTTAAACAAGGCATCCTTCAAATCTATTGTGAGCTCCTAGAAGCCTGTAATTCCTTCACTGCACCCAAAATAGGATCGCTTTAAGCTGAAGATGAATAGTGGACACATCAACCCCTTCCCTTAGCCCCTCCTCAGTACAACCCAAAAATAACAATGGCAGAGAAAGTCCCTGAAATTACCCTAATAACTCTAAGTTTGTGATTTCCCCTTCATTGAACATGAAGGACACATGCATTATTGTTTTCAGATGATGTCTGGACACTCATTGCTCCAGGAGGTATCTCAACCTTGTGTCTCAGAACTGTTCCGTCGAAGGGGAAGCGGGTTACCAACGTAACGGCCGGGATTAAAAGAAAGAATGCTGGGACCACGTCGGTCGGTCCAGCGGATCGTCAAACCGCTGGTTCTCAGTTGGAAGGCAGAGTTCTCTGAGGAGGGGTCCCTTGAGCTTACTCACTGTATTCAACAGCATGCCTTTCATATAGGCCAACCGAGGGGCAAACTCTGAGCAACACTTCCCATGATGACTTGGAATCGCTGCTCATTCTGTTCTTTTGACCCCGTTAAAAATGGGGCATGACAGAGTCAGTCACGTAGCAACCGTACACTGATGAAGCGTTTTACAGCCATAGAAAGCGCCAAGATTGCAACCGTGCCTCGTTGGCATCATGGCGGTGGGCACCCACTGGGACCCCCCCCCCCAGGGCCGACTAACCCACATATCCCAGCTAGTTGAAGGAGACACATCCGGGGAGCTGGCCAAGAGAGCCTCCACATGCCTTCCGCCCCGGGGAGTGAACGTGCAAACCCAATGGCGCTAACTTCTCGAAACTTGACACCTTTGTGTTAATTGCGTGCTCTTGCCCCGAACCTGCCCTGCCTGGATCAAGTGAGGTCTATAAAACTGTTCAGTAACAACCCCGTTTGAGATGGAGGTGGCCTTTGAAAACAACGACCCACCAGGGAGTGGTACCTGGGACACCCTACGTCACAGACTTCTCGACACCACTCCTGTCCCAGGTTAGTGGGTTTATTCACATCAGAAATTACTACATCTTTTTTTTTTGTGTTTTGTAGGCGCTTTAGTGTAGGGAAATGTCCTAAAACACGGGATCTCTGTAGTATTCCAAAGATCAACAATATAGTGATTAATGTTATGATTCATGTCAAACGTTTGAATCATTTTTATAATTGAAGTTCGCCCTTATGTAGCTTATTCCAAAGACCAAACCCCCGGACGATGCGTACGCGTAAGGTTTCCAAAGATGTCTTATTTAAAACGCTGCATGGCTTGGCTACAGTACAAATAATATGCACCCTACAATTTATTATGTTTACAATCTCACAATTTTTAAGCCTTTTTCTCTTTTTAGTTACTTAATGTTTGCTACGAGTACCCTAATTTGGACAACTTTAGTGAGATAAGAAAGAACATTATTTCTTTTTCAAAGTCTTTGCTCTAGCATATCTCTCCTCCATCTATTATCGATCTACTCAGTGGTATACACTATATATTACCTATATATTCAAATTGTTCATTATATATATATTATTCACTATATATATATTATAATGATTTTCCCTTCACACCCCCCCCCACACCCCCTCCCATTACACCCGGACGCGTACAGGACCCTAATATGAATACTGGGTATATATTTCTTAGCATGTACGGTAACCTGTTGTGCTATTCTTACCACAAGTAGCCCAATGAAGTTTTCTTGTATTTCTCACCTTTTCTCTCTTATCTTCCCACTTGCAACAGGTGGACAGACGTCATTCTCCCACTCGGCGCGTTTACAACGCAGTCTGGGGAGGGACGGCGATTGAGGAACCGAAGCCCTGCTACTTTGATCACACGGAGTCTGCGTTCTTTGAGTTCAGCCTGTTGAGCCACCAAGAGCCTCCTGTGTCCCCATCGGCGGAAGCTCATGAGCAGCTTGCCCCAGGAAACAAGACGTCACAGCCGGTGAGCCCACACCAACCTTACAGCTCCGGCTCAGGAAATGTCAAACTTGATGCATAATTAAGACACTTTGAGTTTATTCTTCAATACATCCTTAAGTCCTATTGTACAAACACGTTTTGCACCCACATTACAAATAATCTTATTAGTGTTTGCATGTGACAAACATACAATCCCAACACTTATGGGTCCTAGTATCTGCACAAACCATTCATAAATGATTCCTATCAACGTTTCTGTGCTTTCTCTATTACCCCGATAGTGCCTGGCAAGAGCGAGTGGCGGGGCTTCTAGAGCCGGCGGTGGGGACAGGACGACCATCGTTGTTGAACGGCGGTCCCCCAGCGGCAGGCAGCAGGCATAGCTATTGCCTACCGATAGACCGAAGGCCACGTTCCTATGATACAGCCGCTAACTCAACCCCAGTTTTCAGGGCGTCACCCCTCCGCAGGTATTAAATGCTCAGATTGTATCTGTAATCCACTGGAAGGGTAAGTCTGATACTTTTGTATTAAATCAATACTCTGATCATCACTGTACCCGTACTCAACCTCACTACTGCACTCAACAGCATATCTACCAAACCTATGGCTTTTTTGTCCCAAACATTACAACCCCCTGCCCACGTGTCCAAATTGTATTTTGCCCATTTACTTTCATAATTTATAAACTACATTAAACGACCCGTAGGCCCGGATTAATAATTAAGGGATTCCCCGTTGCATTCCCAAACATTGGGCCCTCCGTGGTTTATTCTCAGCTTTTGGACACTTAATGCCTTTCATATCTTTCTGTTTACATTTCTGTATTTGCATTACTGCCCATTGACGGGGAAAACCTCTCCCTCCACAACACCACAGATGCCGGAAACGATACCAGTTGCCCATTACACTGCCCTTCCAACCAATCCTGGTTTACTAAAGAAAAAAGCATAACATTACACAAATTAGAACTTACTAGGATATTGGACCAAATCGTCTGTCTAAACACATGAGAAGGAAAGAAGGGCCGTCTCACCCTTCCTCGAGAGACCGCTGTGAGTGGACCCCAGCCTGATTGGAAATTGAGCCTCTCTGCGCATTTCGGCGACACGAGGAATGAACGGGAACCCGAAGGATATCTTCTGGTTTTCATTCAGCCTAGCTTCTAAAACACAAAATGGACACAAATAAGACTTTTCTTTTCTGCTAAACGTTACTTTTTCAAAACACCTGTCGGGCATTCGAAGGCTCACTCAGCTGTCAAATGCAAGACAAAAACCACATATAGCAGCATGACATAATGAATCGCACAACTTTTATCTATTGTAAAGCCGTCATTGATTTCTTTTTGAGCCTGATTCTTTCATTTAATGCCTCTTATCACCTGAAAAAGGGATCGGCTCTGCTGGTTGCCAAATGGGTTTTTTTTAAATTTCGAAACCAAACAACGATTGAATCATAGCCTACCTGTATGTTCAAGACCACCCTCCACCCCCAGCATAGATGCCACTCTGTAGTGGTCAAGCCCCCCACCAAGGCACTCATAGCTATACTGTAGTGTCAAGAACTCCACCACCACCACCGATATAGGCCTACCCTGTAGTGCTTCAACAGCCGACACCACCATACCCCGCACTATACGCTTAATGTAGCCGGTTAAAGGACCCCCAACCACAGCCATACCTAGCTTAATGTGTGTTCAAGACAACCCACCTCCCAGCAGCTGCTCGGAGTGTCACAGAATCCCCAACCCGCATATCGCATACTGTATTGCCTTCAAGGCACCCCCCCACAATAGCCAAGAGCCCTACATGTCAGTGTTCCCAAGGAACCCCCACCCAGCATACTAGCTAATGGTGTGTTCAAGACCCCCCCACCCACCCAGGCAGACGAGCCTACTGTCTAGTGTCTCAAGACCCACCCAGATTAGCATGACTGTAGTGTTGTGCCAAGACCCAAAGCAATAGCACTGTAAGTGTTCAACAGAACCCCCACACCCAGACTATGCCTAAGGCCCTAGTGCTCAAGACCCCCACCACCCAGTCATATAGCTTCTGCTTTATCCTGTAAGGACCCACCCCACCACGCCTATAGACATACGGTATGCTAAGACCACCCCCCCACAGCCATATACGCACCTACTGTAGTGTTCAGACCACCCACCACCCAGCATTAGCCCACCCTCCATACTGTAGTGTTCAAGCCCACCCCCCCCTCCAGATATAGCCTATGCTAATGTTAAGGCACCACACCCAGTATAGCTACGATAGTGTTCAAGACCCCCCCCCCACTCCCGCATATAGCCCACTTTCAATGTTCAAGACCCCCCCCAAAACAAGGACCCAATATTTTACTTACCCTCTGTGGTGGTACCACCACAAGGTGATGTGCAACACCGCTGGCACGACGCCACCACACTTTCCATTTCTGTGATGGCAGTGATTACAACTTTGCAGGCCTCGCCTTGGAGCCCTCTCCACTACAAATCCAAACAAAGACTTTAACTGATGTAGTCCTCATCAGCTAACAATAGGTGATCAATTAAACTGAGATTGTTTTTTACTGTGCACCCTTTACGCTCTCAAGGTGATGCAGTGGGATCGGAGATTCAGTTTCCTTACGATCTTGTCACTCATGTATGCATAGGCGAGACCCGGGGTGGTACTGACCACCAGCCCAAATTTGGGAACCGTCGGAAACGGACCTTTGACAATATAGGAGTGTCAGGCCTAGGACGTTTTCTGTTTCTTCTGGCCCTCAATTTAATGAAACGGGCAAACTGGATGGTGGTAAATCACAGAAAATGCTACGAACACATCCACCTAAACCAACACTGAATACTTCACATTGCGTTGTGAATAGTGGATGGTTCCTATGTAAAAGCGCTCTTGAGTAAGCGTGCCCGTACAGACTAGGAAACCAAAGTTAGCTACCCATAAGACACCACACTTTACTTGCATTGAGAAAAGTCATCCCTTTCGTTCCTTGTGAATCCCCTGCCAGCATCTTCCCCCAACCGGAGTAAGCATCCCAAATACAGAAGACCCGGTTTTGTTATTTGGGTCACAATCGTTTTCTGCACAAACCATTTCTAATTGTTAGGCCCCCTTAGGAGCGATTTGTTATACCAAGGGATGAGTGGTCAGAGGCAGTGGTATGTAGCAAGCAATCAGAGACTGGTGCTTGTAGGTACCTTCTAGGGCTAATCTGGTGTCAGAAAAAATCTACCGTGTTTCCCTTTCAGGTCTGGTCGGGTTTTCGAACCAGGAGGTGAGATCTTCCTGTCCACGATTAACACCATCCAAATAATGCCATTAAAATACAGAAAAACAATAAGGAAGAGGTTATTGCAAACAAATAACGACATTTATGCAAGTGTCATTGTAGTAAACGGCAGGTTGCTTAGAAACTTCAGCTACTGATGATGTTTTAACAATATTTTTAACGATCAGAGCTAAAGGTATCCTTGCCGCAACTACATTCTACAAATACTAAAGCAATCTACAAAACAAGAAGGCTAGTCTACTTCCCTACCTCGTTCTGTTTAGAAGCCAAAGTTTGATCCCAAAAGGTTCACGGTAATTGTACGGAACCAAGTTCCCCCCCTATAATGACCCAGTAACATGATAGAATACTATAACCATGACCCCACCTGAATGACTGGGGCTCTATGCTCCTCCGTTTTCAAAGAAACCGACACGGTCCTGCGCTGTGCAGACTTGTTCACTGAGGCATCTATCTTTCATTGAAGACCCACCAGATGCCCAGTTGTCGCACCTTCGCAGTACGAAGACAATGTTTGCCCGCAATCGCCAACTCATCACCTGGTCTAGGCACAAACTCAAACAGCCGGTGTGGGGTTTCCTTCTAAAGACCGGGCAGACCAGGACAGTTAACATGGCATCAAGAGATCTGTCGCACACTGCGTCTTGCTTTTACGGAGCATTAATAATCCTCTATCTCTCTTGTACATTGTACCTTTACACAGTGATGCTCAAACATTTTCCTCTTATAAAAGCATAAACATTTTCTAGATTGTCTTGTGCTTTTCCCCCGGTTTAGTTCCATTACACACACCAAGCATGATCTTCTGTTTTAACATACTCCGTGTTAAAATGGACAATCCAACCCCCAACTATCACAACAATCTTTCTAAGTATCCAGGTCATTTGCACACCCAGTTGTTTGGTTAAACCCAAAATCATATTTTATCGACCGTTAACCATTTAGTGTTGTTGATTTTGACGAGCAAGCACACGTTTTCACAAGGCCGACTGCTGTACTTAGAATACCTCAGGTTCCTTTGGACGAGTTGGACGTCTTCAACCTGTTCAGCAGTCAACAGACACACAGCACTCCCCAGTCAGTGCGCGCTGGAAACGGTTTAAATGTGCACAAATTGGTTGCGCGCCACGGTTTTAAATACTCCTATAAAGTGGGCTATTTTATATGAGCAAACCTAAGATATAAACAATTGCTTTTTGTCATCAAATTGTATCTTACTTTTTTGGGGCTGTGCTCGTTCGGCTCTGTTGTCAGCCTCAGCCACGACGGTGACGCACTCGGAAGGGTGGGAGGTTCGATCCTCTGCATGCACGTAAAATGTCGAAGCCCCCCCCCCCCCCCCCCCAGTGTCCTTAGCGGGCACCAGTCACCCCCCCTAACCCGAGCCTTGCCCACCAACGTGTGCACTGTGTTTTGGAGTGTTTTGCGTCTGATGAGATCCCGGTGGCACCTGTAACGGTCCCAGCCCCACGCCACAGGGTCTGAATGTGTGTGAATGGTGACTGCTATCACTGTATGATGTAAATAGCGCTTGAGTAGTCGTTCATAGACAAAACAGCGTACATAAATAGCACATTAAATGTACTTTTTTTGTTTATTGCCAACAGAACGAGCCATGTGTTCAATGGGCATGTAGTGGGCGAAACCTCCAGAGAATGGCACCTGACCGTACGACCGACCCCCCCGGCAACGCTCTGACCCGAAGCAGAGCCTACCGAAAATGCCAGGTCAACCCAATGGAAAACCTAATTTATTGTCTTAACCTTGTGTTGCATGGGTCAAATTTGCAACTCAGTTTTTGACAGTGTTTTACCATAAGAAATCTTTGAGATTTCTTCTTACACATCAACATTGCCCAAAAATAACTATGGGTGATTTTCAGGTAAAATGATGCATTTGTCATTGAATCTCTTTGGGCCTGTTTATTTTTTCTCTATAGAGTTTGATACTTCTTTTTTTTGATGGCCCTTTTTGAAAACCCGTGTCACCACCTCGGGCTCCAACCCACTAACACTACTCCTCTTGATCAAATCAGTGTACGTGATTCTTAATATCAGTCAAAATCAACTTCAGATTTTGTTTGTACTAAAAAGTTGCTATTACATTCTGTTCACCAGTGAGGTTTTTTGCCATGCGAATTCCAAGAATAAGTTCCTAACAACTGTTATTACAACAAGCTCAGGTCTTCTAATAACAATAAGCGACAAAAAAGCATGGAAAAAGTGACATACACTACCACCATAAGCAAAACATTGCAACAACATCGGAAGAACAAGACACATAATAAAACGTCAATTTTTGACCCTGGACGGCACAAGTTCATGGTCCAACCCGGGACAGAAACACAAGAGTTACCAGTGATTTTGACATGTTAGTAAATCAGATCGAGCTGTAATCAGTTTGAGGTTTAATGGATTGATATCACACTTTTAATTCATTTTGCGTTAGTATGTGACTCGCCTTACTCCAGAGGTAAACCATAAGATACCTTTGGTGGGCCCAGGTTAGTCCTTCTTCTCCAGTAAGCAACTAGCTGCCCCTTGTTTGGGGTTTAAACAGACACTTTGGATGGGAACTCGACCTGGTTTGTAAACAGTTTCTGTTCTGTTGGTGAAATTGCACCCATTGGAAGGATATTAATTATGTATGTCAAGATTTTCTAACATGAAAAAAGAATCAATTTTTAAGATTAATTTTGCGGGATCTTTTGGATCCCCTTGACAGGACAGCTGAATCCACAGGACGCCCGCGCAGGGCGCCTGGGGGGGTGTGAAAGCAGCCAATTGGGCAGCGGCGGTTGCGAATCGAACCAAATGGCCTGATGCGGTAAGGAACTGAGCTTATTGCACGGGGCACCCTACAGCTAAACCTAGGCTGAGCTACACGGTTTGCCCCGAGAGAAAAAAAGAATTTAATAAAATTATTATACGGTTGCTAATAAACAGAACTGGCTCTAGCTATCGACAATGCAATACGCACATCCATTGCTTATCTGAGCGTGCAGATTAGTATCATGATTAATTTTTATGTATTTGCAAACTACAACTAGGGATTTTATTTAGAATTGGGACTGGGATGACTAAAAAAGTCGTCCCGGCAGTCCTGCTTATGAAAAAGCTTATCGGAGTTGTAGCCTGCTCTAAAGAGGTGCACCTTTCCCACAAAAGTTGCTTAGTTTGGGTTTGTTTTAAATCTCGAACTTATCACAAGCAATGCATGGGGTTGGGGGGGGGCGTAACATACATAAGATGTCAGGGATATGATCTTTCTTTAAGCTTCTGGTATGGGCCCTGTTTTTTTGCATTCTCTTTTAAGCACCCATGGTTCCCATACTGTTAACCGGATCCAGGTCGGAGCTCCAAGGCTTTGTCGAGGATGTTGAGATTGGCGTCGGTCTTGTAGCGTGGCGACCAGTCCACGATTCCCGGGTTTTATGGGTTTTTTCCCAGTCGAACCAGCTGAGCCTCAACCCGGAGTGCACACGTGCAGACCAGCAAACTGATAGCACGCAAAAACTATGGACTATTGTTGTTACTAGTTTAATCCCTCAGGCACTGCATAACCATCGCTATCCACCAGTAGCTTAGACCAGCTGGTCAATTTGTGCTGTGGCAAGAATGGTACCATTTAACAAACCGTCACAACTAGAACCCCTAACTATTCTTGGAACAACTTGGATTGAACACATTACATTATTATTAAGGTAGATACGCAACTCAAATGTACCAATGCTCTCTAAACAGCTTTGACAACTGTAGCCAGGACAGAGCGCAGAATCAGTTAATCACGCTATTACAGTAATAATCATAAAACCTAATACCACGCCTTTACAAGAAACATACTAAAAATGATTGGAGGAGTTCTCTAAGTACACTTCACCCTCAACTTGCATAAATTGTATATGCCGACCCAAGTCTTTGTAGTTATGAGCCCTGGTTGCCTCTTAGTGCTTGAAGGCATGCTGGAAATCCAGCTAAAAACTTACTCATACCTCTGAATATAAACTAATCCCAGTAATACCTTTTTGCAGGGAATAGACTATAACAATTGTAAAAACAAACACAAAGTATCTGATTAGGAACCCAATGCATAATAAAAGCACTAGATTACGTCTTGTCATTTTGGAAATTAATGTTCACAACGGTTCCCATGACATGCACACAATTTACTTTATCGACGGTCTTTGGTATATTAAATTGGTTCAACACGCTGCCTATGGCCCCCACAGTGGCTAGAAGAAAGAGAGCAAGGCAATACTCCTATTTCTATGCTCTACACCCACCGCCCCCACGAGAGATGGAGCTATCATGGCTTCAACACAACCGCAAAGTAAAAGTTGTCAAGGTAGCACCCCCCGTCTCAACCGTACAAAACCAGAGACTCCAGATGCCCCCGTATTCCTAGCCGGGCCCACCACTAAGGTCATATAAAAGAGACCTCCAGATCTTGACGTACCTTAGGGGACCACTCACAAGTACTATATAAAAGAGACTTCACGACCTAAACTTATCTAGGGGAACCACTAAGGTCTATATAAAAGAGAACTTCAGATCAGTCATTAAGGGGACCCTAACCTGGTCTATACAAGCGATCTTCAGATACCGTATTAGGACCACACACTAAGGTCTATACTAACAGAGACCTGTCAGATACAGTCATCCAGGGCCCGACATAAGATCTACTATATAAAGAGAATTAAGATACAGTTATTCAGGGAACACCACTAAGGTCTATATAAACGCACGACGTCAGATACAGTATTAGGGGAACAACGCTCAAGGGCCTATATCTAAAACGGACTTCCAGATACAGTATTAGGGGACCATTACAGGTCTTGGCTCGGGGCCCCCAGTTCGGCTACCGATGCGGTGCTGCCAATGGCAAGGTTGGTGGTTCACTCCCCGCCATGCAGCATTGTAGAGTGTCCTTGGGCAGACAATGAACCCGACGTGCCCCGGCCCGCTGCCGCACATCGGAGTCGTGAATGTGTCTGTGCGAGTGTTTATCTGATGTTGAGGTGGCTAACTTGTACAGGCCAAGCCCCCGGCCACACGTGTATGATGGTCTGAATGGTGAATGTTCTCCTGCTAGAGGTAAAAGCGTTTGCAGCCGTTGCTTACCCAGACTGGAACATATAGCGCTATCTACTACAGTGGCATACATTTACAGTATTAAAAGACTTCAGATCACCGTATTAGGGATCCTCACTAATGGTCGATAGACCATATAGAACTCAGATACAGTATCTAGGGATCACTCCTAAGGTCATATAAAAGAGCAATTCAGACTACCAGTGATTAGGGACACTAAGGTCTCTATATAAACAATAAATTCAGACCTACCCAGTATAGGGACCACTCAAGGTCTATATAAAACACAAACTTCAGATCCGTATTAGGGGATCCACTAAGGCTATATAAAGAGACCTTCAGCATAAGTCTATTTAGGGGACCATAAGTCTATACAAAGCATTACTAAAACAACCAGCACAATGTTATGGCGACATTTAACAGAATGAATGTCGGCCATTGAAATCTGAGAGATGTCTGCCTCTTCTGCCTGGTAAACAACTCCACCTTCCTCTTGATAAGAAGGCAAACGCCAAAATGTTCATCGATTGGTAGGCTGCAATTACAAAAGCCTGACGAAACAGACACAACCACAGGAAATGCTCTAGAAGGAAAAGAGAAACGGTAAAACGCTACTTCGTCTTTCTCAGTGACTCTTGCACTAACGACTGCAACCATATCACCAGCATCATCTACAGCTTTAGAAGTACATCCCCCCGACAAACGATTTTAACTTTTTGACTTAGTGTAAATTAGGAAATGAAAAAATGTACGAGTGGGTGGTGTGAAATACTTAGACTTGCAGTGAAGCTAACTTAGCATACCTCTTCACAGCACGCATCCAAGGTCTTCGGTTAAGCAGATGGCTGACAGCCAATGTCAAAACTAATTTTTTGGAGTTTGGTCTTGGATAGCCAGGACACGCTTGAGTGCCTGTGACCAACATCCTGTATTTCACACACAGCTACAGGCATTGTCCCCCGGCGCGCCAAGAGTGTCACAAACACGCAATAGCTGGCCTGGTCTAGGAGTCAATTGAGCCTACTCAGACCAAATAGGAAAGCACTATGATTTGTAACAGCCAGATCAGGAAGTGTGATGCACAGTGCATTGTTGGTAATGTTAAATATCTGTGTGTGTGTGTGTCGTGCCGGTGTGCGGTGCTGTGTGTGTGGTGTCCGTGCCTGTGTGGTGGTGTGTGTGTGTTTGTGTTGGGTGTGTTCGTTTCCGTGTGGTGTGTGTTGGCCTACACACAAGTAACAGCAGCGGTACATGAATTCCCATTATTAGAAGTCTTTTAAATATTTAGTTTTTAATGAGGGGATAATGTGTTGCTGACCATACTATTTTAGCGAGGTGAACAGCTAGACAAAAAACAAAAAAAAACTCCTGATTAACTGTCCGTACAATCTGAGAGCATTGCCTTCCTGTCTCTTAGTTGTCTAGCACCCCAGTAACAAACTACTAATGCACTACGTAAATAGCCTGATTGACAGTTATATTCAAAACAGAATAGTTCCACTAAGGAAGTATGAAATGTGTTTGTGTTCCGTAGTTGTCTTCTATGATGATATTACCTTCTTCCAAAGGATAAATAACCCCGCTATGTCCTGGCTTCATTCGGTTACCGCACACCACCCCCACACAGTTGCCAGATGCCACCGTCGCGAGCTCACAAGCTTTAAACATCAACATGTCTCTGCAATTATGAGACCACGGACCCCTCTACACTGAGACGGAACGCCCTGTAGGCAAATGAAAAGGGAAATGTGCCGACATAAGATGTCTCCACCATTAGCTCCTGAATATAGTGGATTTAGCATCCACGTTGCGTTAGCTTAGTGTAGCTGTTCGACAGTGCTTTACCATGCCTGCTCAGCTGTCCTCCAACTTGTACTGCCCAAGCCACCCCCTCCCCCCCCCCCCCTCCTTAGCACCCCCCTCAATCCCTTCCCCCCCCCCCCCCCCCCCCCCCACACCCCCCCCTTCCCCCCCCCCGGCCCCCCCCACCTGGGAAAAATGTTGTCAACAACATTTAACAAGCGGTTACACATGGGCACACGTCTTTGCCATCCTAGATCAAATTATCAAGTGCGTATAGTTGCTCCTCAAATGCCAAGTTGCGACAAACAGGTGTTAGCTACTTGCCCTGTCAAAGTTTTCTTTTGCTAACGCCCTCAACTGCCCCAGTGAGAGATGGTTAGCAGGGAGTCAGGCAAACACTATCCTATATTAGTAGCTAGCAAAAATGTAAGAAATTTTGCGGTCCTAATTTTGTCCAGACCTAACACTGTATTATTCTTTAACAAAAGTTTCGTCGTCCCTTACGTAGCGAACCGTAGAAATAGAAGTTCTAATGACTGAAAGTTGCCCGTCCAACATATCTTTTAGCTCTTGATATGATCATTAAGTTGCCGCACAGGTCAGTGTAGTCTTAATGTCCTCGTACCCGTCTTTGCTTCGCTGTGGAGTAACCATCGACAAATAAGGCATCCCCAGTGTTTAGTGAGTGGGACATAAAACCAGTTACTGTTAATGTAACCACGCTATACATGCTCGGGACAACATATCAAGGCTTATCTAGGACGACTGCTCAATGTGCAACACTGCAACTATTGACACATGTCATTCAACTGTTAAAGGAACATGTGCGGCGTGATGCAATTTCAGACAAGCAAGAAAGGGCCGAGATTACCAATAACGAATTGTAGCAGGTTGAATCAAATTATTGTTCAGTATCTTGAACTCCATTACCTAGTGGGTCGTTGTTGAAGGCCTACAGTGAAAGAAAATTTCCAAGGAAATACATTACGCACAGATACTGTAAACGTTACCCGCACGAGTAGAGAAGAATTGCAGAAGACTAGTAATGGTGATAGGGAATTTCACCCAAATCACACAACATCTGTTTGGCCATTTGATCGTAACTAGCTGACTAAAGGGTTTTGTCCCCCAGTTGGTTTTGTAACAACATATAAATGTCTTTATGGTATGTTACGTGAATAGCCTGCGTGTATGAAACCATACGGCAACACTTATTGTTCACTACCTCCCTTCTCATTTTGGTTTCATGTCTAGAGGACGACCATGGAACAAAGTTGTCTCCGATGTATTAAGCTTTAAATGGTAGTGCTCTTTTTAGAGAGGGGTGGGATTTAAAGGCATGTTGTCATTGTCGATGGCAGGTTAGGGATTGATGTGTGTTGAGCCTATACCATGCCCCTTTGGATCGGAGCACAGGCCGAGCTGTGAGGCACTAAGTCGGTTAAAAGGTGAATGAATCATGGATTTCTAAGGGTGCGCGCCCTTTATGTTTGGGATAATGATTCACAATTCTGTCCCAAATATGGACTATAGAACATTCCTTGTGCAGGCCATGAACCCCAAGTTTAGTAAAGCAGTCATGACTATTACGCTAGTTAAACAACTAAACTGCTTGAACACCCCCACACCCCGTGATCTAGATGTATAACAAACTTCGCATTAAAAACTTTAAGGTCTAGCTATGTCTTAGATCATCCACTTTTTATATATTTAAACAACAACTTTACCTATTCATTTTATCGTGGATTTGCACGTGTCATCGATGCATAAGTAGTTGCCAGGACAGATGATGTTAAGGTTCTAATTTGATTTTTGAGTTGCAAAATTGGCTTGAATGTACAAGGAGGTACACATTATTCTGAAGTTTCGTTACATTTAGTGACGTACAACTGAATTTTTCATTTTTTCACTGTACCTTGTATCTAAACTTATTCCCTGGATTGTACAGGCCCGCGCTATGTGCTTTTGCTGTTGCCCTCTTTTTACTGGCTATGGTCACCGCCGCGTCTCGACAGGCCCCGCCTCAGAGACAATGATACCTCTTGATCATTCTTGCCGTCAGCAGGGACGATATTACTGCACGCACAGTCTGGAGGAGGGGACACTATGTCATCCTGGGCACAAGATATGGTCGATCCCCAGGACATTTGAAGGTGAGCTACATCTGGCGTGCTCCAAGGCGAATTGAATTTCCTTGCCAGTCTTTTGGCATGGCGTGTCCCGTTTTAATATCCCAACCAAGAAAAGGCACGGGCTTCCAATGACAACTGGGTACACGCGGTTGTTCCAATTGGTGAGTATGGGCCCAATCAAACTATATTTGTGATGGCGGTCTTTGGTGCTTTCCGGAGCACCTAGCCTCGGTGAAGAGTTTTTTGACATATGTGAAGCCATCACAACAACCTTTTCTTTTTCTTCTGATATTCTGCAATGACACATACAATCCCAATCCATCGACGCGACCCAACTCAGTTGCATGATGTGTAGTTTCCCACGTCAGGCCAGTTAAAGCTGCTGGAGAAGCGACAGAGATGTAAAGGATGCTGTGGCCAGTACATCCACAGCGTGGAGGAGGTGGCTCTAAAAGACATTCACTGATAAGGGTATACGGCATGGAAGAACATCACTTCACGTTAAGGTAGTCAACACACAATCACCCGGAAAGGGTTAGCGGGCGGTTGATGGGAAAGAGAGATATCCTTATTTTGTTTTTTTTTTTTTTTTTTCCCCATTTGCGTTTTAGGTTCTCAAGCCACAGTGAGCCAAAATCGGTCGTTTTTTTAAAAGTATTATATTATTATATTTTAAACTTTTTTAGCAAATAAAAAACTGAAAAGTGGTGCGTGCAAAATTATTGGGGCCCCTTGCATTAATACTTTGTAGAGCCACCTTTTGCTGCGATTCCAGCTGCAGGTCTCTTGGGGTATGAGAGACTGAAATTCTTGCCCATTCTTCCTTGCAAAACAGCTGGAGCTCAGGAGTTGGATTTCGTGGAGGGCGTTTCTGAACAGCGTTTCAGTTCTTCCACAGATCTCCATTGGATCAGGTCTGGACTTGGACTTGGCCGTTCTAACACCCGCATAGTTTATTGTGAACCATTCCTGTGTAGATGTGCTGTATGTTTGGGATCATTGTCTTGTTGGAAGATAATCTCCGTCCCACGTTTCAGGTCTTTTGCAGCCTCAACAGGTTTTCATCCAGAATGGTCTGTATTTGGCTGCATCCATCTTCCCCTCAATCTGAACCATCTTCCCTGTCCGCTGAAGAAAAGAGGCCCAGACCATGATGCGGCACCACATGTTTGACAGTGGGGATGGTGTGTGTGGGTGATGAGCTGTGTGGCTTTATGCCAAACATATCGTTTTGCATTGTGGCCAAAAAGTTTGATTTTGGTTTCATTTGACCAGAGCACCTTCTTCCACGTTGGTGGGTCTCCCAGTGGGTGTGGGCAAAATTTAGACGAGACTTTTTATGGATATCTTTGAAAATGCTTTTTCTTGCCACTCTCCATGAGAGGCCAGATTGGTGCAGTGTACGAATGTTGTTGTCTAGGGACAGCTCTCCCACCTCAGTGTAGTTCTGCAGTTCACCAGAGGATCATGGGCCTCTGGCTGCATCTCTGATCAGTCTCTCCTTGTCTGAGCTGAAAGTTTACAGGGACCAGGTCTCGGTAGATTTGCAGTGGTTGTATCCTTCCATTCAAATGATCGCTGCACAGTGCTCTTGGGATGTTCAAGCTTGGGAAATCTTTTTGTATCCAAAATCCGGCTTTAAACTTTCCACAAAAGTATATCGGACCTGCCTGGTGTTGTTCCTTGGTCTTCATGATGCTCTCTGCGCTTTCAACAGAAACTGAGACTACACAGAGCCGGTCATTTATACAGAGGAATTGATCACACACAGGTGATTCTATTTATCACCATCAGTCATTAAGGACAACATCGTCATTTCAGAGAATCCTCGCTGAATTCGGGACTGAGTTTGCTGCACTGAAAGTAAGGGGGCCCAATAATTTTGCACGCACCACTTTTCAGTTTGTTTATTTGCTAAACAAGTTTAAATATCCAATGATTTCGTTCCACTTCACAATTGTGTCCCACTTGGTTGGTGATTCTTCACAAAAAATAAAAAATGTTACTCTTTACTGTTTTGAAGCCTGAAATGTGTCAAAAGGTTGAAAAGTTCAAGGGGGCCCCAATACTTTCGCAAGGCACTGTATGTCTCATTCAAAAGGCTTTCCCCCAAAGGCCACTCAATGTCCTCAATAGCACATTCATTAAATAAAAAAAACACGGTTAACTTGGATTCAAGATTCAAGAATTTAAGATTTCTTTATTGTCATACCACAGTACACTGTAGTACGAAATTATGTACAAAGTTCACAGCTTAAAAAGAATACAGCACAGAAACAATTAAAAGGTATTAGTTAAATGAATTAAAGCAATTACATGCTTAAATGCTTACATGGGTGTGCAGAGCATGTAGAGTGATAAATATAAATATATAATGTCTTAAAACAAAACTGAAAAAAGTTGATTATGTCACCTAAATAACTAGTCCAAAATAGTAGAAATAGCCCCATAGAGATTCAGTATTTCCTTCTTTTGTTTACTTGTTCATTAACATTTATTGATTATAAAAACAATAAGTTTCACCTGGATAGGTAGCTTATCATCCATATCATTACATTGAAATATATTGTCTGTATTTTTATATCAGAAGCCCACCACTAACCTGGAAAACTGGGAATGTCTCGCGGGCATAACCGTAGCAGGGAATTAGAATGACAAAAAAAACAATAATATGATCATTCATTTGGATATGATGTAATAAAATTTCAGAATTTGTAGTCCCAGACACAGGAATGTCTGAGGATTCTGGGTTAGTGGGAAGAATTACACCCCATCTCTTCTGTATGTGGTTGTTTCCTCTTCACTTGATAGAGAAGTAGCGGTGTGTGTGACACTGCCAAATTTGGTATTGAACCTAAATACTGAGTGTAAATACTACCTAAATACTATGTGTTGATTTTTATTAAAAGCTACTGTCTACCGTCATGTACAAATCAGAAAACAGAGTGACTGAAAGAGGACAAGATGATGGACAACAACTTAGAGTTCAGGCAATAGAGCAGAAAAAACACAAAAATGGCCAAAAGGAAAAAGAACTAAGTTTTGAATATATACAGTGCAGTGGTGCTCATAAGTTTACACCCCCATGCTTAAGTTGACTAAAAAGAGGAA
>NW_022605576.1:1644861-1645038 GCF_008692095.1 Etheostoma spectabile | reverse complement strand
TCATGTTTTGGAAATTTATCTTAATTCCCTAATTAAAAAAATTAGGTAAAATCCAACCTTTAAGGACACCAATTTCTTTGTAAATGAATAATATATCATAAATAAATAAATGCTCTTCCTTAAAATACAGGGGCATAAGTATACACCCCCCCATGTTAAAATACAGGGGCATAAGTA
>NW_022605576.1:1642335-1644138 GCF_008692095.1 Etheostoma spectabile | reverse complement strand
GTACTATGCATCCTGATAAAGTTCCCTTGGCCTTTTGAATTATAATAACCCCCCCCCCCACATCATCACATAGCCTTCACCATACATACAGATTGGCATGGGGGACTTTTCCATAAATTCATCTCTCAATGCAAACCAAACCAGCTGTTAGTCTAACTGAAATAACACCATGCCTATCTCTGTGTATGGTGAAAGGTATGTGATGATGGGGGGGGGTAAATACAGGGCCAGTATGGCCGATACGATAATGTTACTTTTTAATAATTAAGGTGGTGCATCATCACTGCTCAATTGCTCAATCTGAATGAATTCCCATGACATTTTAAGTGTTTTAGTATTTTTTTCTTTGGATTATCAACATGTCAAAACCCAGGACAGAATTTTCATATGCTTGTATGAATCTGTTGTGTTACCGCTGTAACTCACAGCCTTTTTATAAATTATACAGCTTGCCGTTGTTTCATTTTCGGCCTGAAAATCGAGGCACGCGGCGCCGTTCTCCTCCTCCGTCTCTGTCCTGCCTATGTGTGTTTGCTCTGCTGGCCGCCTGAATCATCAACTTCAAATCCCAAGGTGGGGGGGGAGCAAAGTCTGCCTGCTCCATATCAATATCAACGGTGGTATTATCGATATTATCGGTATTTGGATCAATCCACTATAGAAAAGAGATAAGACAGCGTTGAGATTGAATGTGCAATGTAGGCAGACAAAGCGAGCGAGAGATCAATTAATAATCTGATTTTTGTTTTGTTTTGATTTTGGTTAATTTTTTTTTTGATTTTGGTCTTATTGGTTAAAAAAAACCTCCTTGTACTCACTATCAAGTCTTAGTGACGGGTGTGTAGGATCAAATACTCTAGAAAGAAACCCGAGATACACCTGCACTGTCAGGATTTTAAAGTGGCCCCCATCCTGACAGTGTGCAGGATTTCTGGTTCTACCCCTGTTCCATATCTTTAACGGGTTGGCTCCTTCCTTTTTGTGTCCACATGAGTCATTCACTTTGCGTCACTAAGGTATTCTTGTTAATGTTTGCATTATTTGGGTGATTTTTTTGGCAGGAGATCATGTTGCAGCGTGTGATGTCTCAAATAGTGGTCGTGAAGAAGGACATGATAATCCTGGAGAAGAGTGAGTTCTCTGCTCTACTGGCGGAAAGTGAGGTACGTGTGTTTAACAGCGGAGAAAAGTACTTGTCGCACTGCGTCTGCGCCATTGGGTGTCACGTTGATCGCCATGGTCCCTGAACTCACATCCATCTGCAGAAACTGACCTTTGACAAAACTATATGCACTTGCATCATCCATAGAGAGAAAGAAGATAGAGTATATTTAATTTAGACATTGATTGGATGGTCAATCAGGTATTTGCACAATTAATACAGATTTACAGTGTATAGCTTTGGAAGCGTGTATGATGTTCTTGCTTTATGTTTGCCAGGTTTGGGATACACGTGTACTGTGAAGTATGTTCATGTCTGTTCTGTTTTTGATTCCAAATAACTCAGCTTTGTCGATATTTTAACATTTCTCTAGAAACTCGAGATCCAGTTATTGCAGCTCAAGGTCCAACTGGCTGTAAGTGCTCATTCTACTTTACTCAAATCTAGAGTCCGACCGATATATCAGCGGGCCGATATTAGGCATTTCCCAAACTATCCTGATCAGCATTTATACATTAAATTTTTTTTTTAATCGTCATTCCTTTTTTTGTGTTTGGGTTCAAAGGACTTTAAGTGTCATATCTTAACCCTCATGTTGCCCTCATGTTGCCCTCATGTTGTCCTCATGTTGCCCTCATGTT
>NW_022605576.1:1632010-1642310 GCF_008692095.1 Etheostoma spectabile | reverse complement strand
TTGGCCGAAGGTACTGACAAAATAAAGGTCTATAAAACAATTATAATATTGCGATGTCGAGGAAACACAATACTGAACCAATGAATGCAAGTAGAAACATTTATTGAAGACTGGAGTTAAGCTGCTGTTAGGTATAATATCAAAATATGGAAGGCCTGTGTAAGTTGTTTTGGGAGCAAAGTTTAGGAATTGAAAAAGCAAACGACAAAAAATCAATTTGCAGTAGTTAATTTTAAAAACTGTTTCAGTTTTTTTTTTGGAAAGAGTTATATATTCCAGCCCAAAGTTATATCTGGGAGGCATATGTCTATGTCTGATGCATATAGTCTATGATCTTATTCCAGAAACATGCAATCATACGGCTCACTCCATCATCCTGCCATGGCACCGGTCCACGTGATGCCCTTCAACCTTCCGAACGGTGACCCTGGACATACCGATGTTGGATCTTACGAGTGGCAAAGTTTGTGTCATCTGACACCATAGAAGAATAATAGGATACTTAATAAGCCGGCAAGGGGAAATTTTTTCCCAAAACAACCTTACACTCTGTTATTACACAAGGCCTGAACTACACCATTGCCCAGGAACTTACATGCACTAAGGGAGAGATGCAGAGTGGGGGAAGGGGAATGCCCAGGAAAGGGGTTAGGGTGAAGGCCGAAGTCGAGTGTTCGGTTGCCTTGCTCAAGAGAACCTTAAGACCAGGAGGAAAGGGAACCGTTACTTGGTACAAATTGGGCGGACTGACCTAGCCATCTCCTCGCGCATGATCCAAAGGATTTTCAATACACGCTTTCTCTGGAGTGGCAGTAGTAAATGTATTCTGACTTTAATAGTCGCCGAAATTCTGACTTTGATATAGAATTCTGATTTTAGAAGATGAATTCTGACTTTAAGTAGACTTCTGGCCATTGATCTCAGCATTCTGTCTTTGAATCTGCCCGGAACTTGTTCCGCCATTTAGAACACAGAGTCTTAGGGCCCTTCGCTATGTTTTCGTAAGTACTTATGAATGTATTTTGATTTTAAACTCAGGGTCACAAAAACCAGAAAATAATGGTTTCTAGAACCGACTGATGGGTGTGGGATTGGGCATATAGAAATAAAGTGTGTCCTTCATTTCAGCTCAAAGTCAAACATACCAAAGACAATAGCCTCAAAGCAAAATAAAAGTATGAGATAATGTAATGAATGAATTGAAGGATCTGGACCAGAAATTTCCTGTGTGGGGACCAATCCAAAAAGATAGGACACCCGTTTTCCTTAAACACAATGAGGTAGCGTTCGTGACAAAATCTGAGCTGTATTTGAGGGTGAGACGGAGGGTGGAATAGGTTCATGTCTGATGGTGTAAGCGCCAATAACGGATATATATAGCATAGCAGGGGGATAAAGTGGCAATGCATGTTTTACAGACGGAAGTACACCTCCAGCGGAACCATAGACAGTTAAAGAAACATAGCTATGCTATTGCTAGGCGGAACATTAGCTTTTGGACAACCATGGTGCGTAAACGTCTCATGGCGACTCTTAATACGGGTTTGGGTAACCAGGACGTCTCTTTAAGCAATCACAGCGACGGCGGTTTTCCTTTCTTGGACCACTGCACAACATCACCGTGTGTCGATTGTAATCGTCGCCACCTTTTAGGAACTTTGACCAAGCTTCTAAGTGAGAGGGAGACGAGCTGGACCCCGACGAACGGGTAGTCTGGGTTTTATGCTGTGAACGCAGATGTCCGCCGAGAGTATACTAACATGGCCTAACTACGGTCTAAAGGGCGTAAAATATGCAGAAACTGTACGGTAAAGATGAATCGTGAGGAGTTGTGCTTACAGGCAGTGGTTGGACTGTACGTCAAGTGAGCGCAAATTAAAGTTTTTTTTTGTGTATGGGAAGCTAACGCGCCCTTCCAGGAACCCCCCCACCGCGACCACTTCTCCCAATCTAAATCATCGACAATGTCCTGTAAATGCCCCTCGAGTACGTCCCTTTCATTAACTGTCTATGTTACGGGTACTGGGGCAGTGCGGGATGTGTGTTTTTGAGTGTCAAATAAAAGTTCCTCTGGGCAAAATAAAAGTCCTCTTCAGGTCAGAATAAATAGTCCCCTCAGGTCAAAATAAACAGTCCTCTTCAGGTCAAAATAAAAGTCCTCTTCAGGTTCAAAATAAAAGTCATTTTCAGGTCAAAAAAAAGGTCCATCTTCTAGGTCAAAATAAAAGTTCCCTCAGGTCAGATATTAAACGTCCGTTCAGGTAAAAACAAAAGTCGTCTTCAGGTCAAAATTAAAGTCCCTTCACCGTCAAATAAAAATTGTCCTATTCAGGTCAGATAAAAGTCCTCTCAGGTAAAATAAAAGTCCCGTCAAGTCAAATAAAGTCCTCTTACGGTCAAAATAAAAGTCCTAAAGCCTGACCGAGGATAAATCTGGCAAGTTTTAAATTAGGGCTGACACATTGAGGGGAAATATCCAATGGCGATTATTTTGACTGATATTGCAATTCATACAGGATTCACAATATTAGAGGGATGATCATTTTGTATCTATTCTCATTTTCATTGAAGAATATTAAATTAAAGAACATGTAGACCGAAGTTGCAAAAAATAAAGAAATGTGTAGTGATGAATATGAAGTGTTATATAGCAAAAAAGACAAGGAAGGAAAAGTAATATCGTATTTTTTGTTTAAAGGTTCCATGTATGTTGTTCTCTTTTTGGGGTTAATGCTTCATTTCCCGGATACCCGCCCATCTTTTTTTGCTTTTTCTGGCTTTTTTTTCTCCCTTCATCTTTTAGGTGTTACTTGTTTTCGCCTTTTTACTTTTGTTCTTTTCCCCCCCTCTCTAGGACGCCTATTTTTGGCCCCTTCTATCGTCACGTTTGGTTGATTTCGAGCTGAGTAATTCCACCAACGCCCTCAGATTGAACCCAGGACGTGCCAAAGTCTGAAGGGGAAGCTGATTTTTGATACGCATGCGGTGGTGCGACCTCTTGAGAAAAAACGCCGTTTTTGGCTTCTTTGTGTTATTCAAAGAAATGTCACCATGTGTATATAATCACCATGCTTTGTCCAATAACAAGCTGTTGGCTTTCCTCAACAGGCCTTCCCAACTCAGCAGCGGAGGTGCTTGGTTAAAGTTCTGGTGAGGATGACGCACTCTAAAAGGATGTCATCTATAATGACATGGTGGACCAAAGTGCTGCAGGTGAGGACTTGGGTTGGAGGTTTGAAGGAACAATAGAAATAAGCTGGAAAGAAGTATTACAGGCCTGCGAACCGTATTGGGCCCCCCCTTGAGACTTTCAACCTTTTGACACATAATTTTCAGACTTCAACAGAACGATGTAACATTTGTATTTTTGTTGAAGAATCACCAACATAAGTGGACACAATTGTGATAGTGGAACAAATCTATTGGATAGGTTTAAACTTTTTAGCAAATAAAAAACTGACAGTTGGTAGGTGCAAAATATTGGGGCCCATGCATTAATACTTCGTAGCGCACACCGTTTGCTGCGATTCCAGCGCAGGTCTCTTGGGTTAGGAGAGACTGAAATTTCTTGCCCATTCTTCATTGCAAAAAACATGCTGGAGCGCAGTGAGTGTGGTATGGGGAGTGAGCGTTTGTGACAGCGTTTTCAGTCTTTTCACAGGATTCTCAATGTGGATTCAGGTCTGGACTTGACGTGGCCGTTCTAAACAGCCCGGAACGTTTATGTGTGAACACTTACCTGTGTAGATGTTTCGCTGTATGTTTGGATCATTGTCTTGTTGGAAGATAAATATCCGTCCCAGTTTCAGGTCTTGTCGCAGACCCAACAGGGTTTCACCAGAATGGTCCGGTATTTTGGCTGCATCCATCTTAACATCAATCTGAACCATCTTCCCGTCCCTGCTGAAGAAAGAAGCCCAGACCATGATGCGCACACCATGTTTGACAGTGGGAGGCGTGCTGTGAGGTGATGAGCTGTGTTGCTTTTATGCAAACATATCGTTTGCATTGTGGCCAAAAAGTTTGAGTTGGTTTCATCTGACCAGAGCACCTTCTTCACATGTTCGGTGGGTCTCCCAGGTGGCTGTGGAAACTTAGACGAGACTTTTTATGGATAGCGACTTTGAGGAAATGGCTTTCTCTGCCCCACTCTCGAAAATGAGGCCAGATTTGTTGCAGGTACGACTGATGTGCATAATGGACAGACTCTCCCACCTCAGCTGTAGTTCTCTGCAGTTCATCCAGAGTGATCATGGGGCTCGGGCTGCATCTCTGATCAGTATTTCCTTGTCTGAGCTGGAAGTTTACAGGGACCAGGTCTCGGTTAGATTTGAATGTGGTATGATACCCTTCCATTTCAAAATGATCGCTTGACACAGTGCTCCTTGGGATGCTTTAAGCTTGGCGAAATCTTTTTGTATCCAAATCCCGGCTCTTACAACTTCTCCACAACCGTCTATTGGACCTGCCTGGTGTGCTTCCTTGGTCTTCATGATGCTCTCTGCGCTTTCAACAGAAATCCTGAGACTATCACAGAGCAGGTGCACTTTTTACAGAGACTGTGATCACAACAGGGGATATATTTATCCCATCAGTCATTAAGCGACAACATCGGATACATTCAGAGATCCTCGCTGAAATTTAGGACTGAGTGTGCTGCACTGAAAGTAAGGGTGGGGCCCCAATACTTGGCTACGCACCACTTTTTCAGTTTTTATGCTAAAAAAGTTTAAAAATCCAATATAGCTTTAGTCTCAACTCACAATTGTGTCCCACGTGTTGGTTGATTCTTCATCAAAAAATAAAAATGTTACATCGTTAGTTGAAGACTGGAAATGTGTCAAAAGTTGAAAAGTTCAAGGGGGGCCCCAATACTTCGCAAGGCACTGTAGGTCTATTCAGAAAGGCTGTCCCACCAAAGGCCATCAATGGCCTGCATAGCCATTCAATTAAATAAAAAAAACACGGTTTAACTTGGATGACACGATTCAAGAATTTAGGATTTCTTATTTGTCAGACCACAGTACACTGTAGACGAAATTATGTACAAAGTTCAAAGCGTAAAAGAATACAGAACAGATAACATTAAAAGGTATTAGTTATGAATTAAAGCAAGTACATGTTAAGGCTTACATGGGGGCAGTAGCAGTTAGAGGATAAATATAAATATATAGGTCTTAAACCAAAACTGAAAAAAGTTGATTATTGTCCCTAAATAACTGGTCCAATAATAGTAGAAATAGCCCAAGAGATTCACGTATTGTCCGTTCTTTTGTTTACCTGTTCCTTAAACATTAGGATTATAAAAAAAAGAAAAAACAAAGAAAAAAAAAAAAAAAAAACAATAAGTTTTACTGGATAGGGTAGCTTATCATCCATATCATTACAGTGAAATATATTGTCTGGCTGTTGATACATCAGAAGCCACCAATAACATGGAAAACTGGGAAATGTCTCGCGGGCATAACCTAGTAGAAGGGAATTAGAATGACAAAAAAAACAATAATATGATCATTATTGGAATGATGTAATAAAATTTCAGAATTGTAGTCCCAGGACAGCAGGATATGTCGAGGATTCTGGGTTAGGGGAGAATTACACCCCATCCTTGTCATGTGGTTGGTTTCCTCTTCCACTGGATAGAGAAGTAGCGGTGTGTGTGACACTGCCAATGTGGTATTGAACCTAATATACTGAGTGTAAATCCTAACCTAAATGACATGTGTGGAGTTTATTAAAAAGCTACGTATACGTAATGTATCAAATCAGAAAAACAGAGTGACGAAAGAGGACAGATGGATGGTAGCAACAACGTAGAGTTCATGCAATAGAGCAGAAAAAACACACAAAAATGGCCACCCAGGAAAAAAGAACTAAGTTTGAATATATACAGTGCAGCTGGTGCTAATAAGTGTAACACCCATGATTAGTTGACTAAAGAGAAATAAAAAATCAGTTTGGAATAGTATTTAATTCCCGTAATTAAAAAAATAGGGTAAAAGCCAACCTTTAGGACCACCCAATTTCTTTGTAAATGAATAATATATCATAAATAAATAAATGCTCTCACTTAAAATACACGGGCCATAAGTATACACCCCCCCATGTTAAAATAACAGGGAATAAGTAACACCCCCCTATGTTAAAATACAGGGGGCATAAAGATATACACCCCCCATGGTAACAGACAGGGGCATAAGTTATACGCAACCCCCCATTGTTATGTAATACAGGGGCATAAGTAGACACCACCCCATCAGTGAAAATACAGGGGCCTAAGGGTAGACACCCCCCCCATTTAAACAACGAGGTGCGAACTTACCACTAATACCGCATACCACCCCAGTCGATTGTGAAAACTTCACTGTTGCGATTACATCGAGGGGCATGCATTCTGCCAACAAGTGTATACACCCCCCCATGTTAAAAAACAGGGGCATTAAAGTTACACACCCTATGTTAAAAGACAGGGGCATAAAATACACCCCCTAGTAAACTACAGGGGGCATAAAATATACCCCCCCGAGGTTAAAATACAGGGGCTAATATACACACCCCTATGGATGCCTTCACAGCAGACGTGTGAAATAAGCTACCGAGAAGTTAGCAGAAGACATTTGTTCACCCCATCGGACCTCTTCCTTATGTTGTATATAAATACATGATCTTTTCGGTGAAATTTAACTGATCTATCATCCCCCCTTATATGCTTAACCCATTTCTTCTTTATGATGTGCAGGCGCATGGATCGCCTGTGCCTGTGAAATCTAATGTACTATCTGCTTATTGTCAAGGTTTATCCATGTTCCCCCCGTCATGGGGTACTATTGCCAGCCCTTGTATTATATATGTCCGTGTCCCTCGGCCTTGTTTCCCTGTGAATTCCTAGTACATTAACACCCCACGCAGCCCCCCACATCATCATACGTATGTCTATCAGCTTCCAGCTCTCGTATCTATCCTATACAGAATGGCTCCTAGAAAACGTATCGGGGGTTACTGTTTCACAGAAATTCTTTACTGTCCTGTGGCCAGTTACAAATCCTGCGCAAAGAACCACATGAAGGTCACCCAGTACTGCAGGGGTGGTGTCTACATCTTGTAGAATTCTCATCAGTCACCCCATTTCGACTCTTATCATGCCTTGCTGTATGTGTGTAAAGGCTAGTGCGTTATTGCATGGGGGGCGAGAGCAGTGTCCGTAATATCCTAGGGCTGTAGTATTGCCCGCAGATCGAATACCCATACGTTACTGTGTCGTAATAATTTAAAATGCGTTGGACCTGCTTTTTCAGGTATCCGTCGTACACTGCTCAGATTTTGCGTCATTGATTACCCTGAAATGAGACTTACCATGAGCACAGGGTTACCATAAGGTGGGTTTATGTATCGTTTGCTATTTTGGATTATCAAACTTTTTTTTTTCCCTCCTCTGTCAAAACCCAGAGACGCAGCATTTGTTCAATGCTATATAGGCTTGTCCATGTACTGTTTGGTGTGCTCTTGATTTGTCAGGGTCTACCGCTGTACAACTTCACAGCCTGTTATACAAAGTTATCTAACCAAAGCTTTGGACGTTGTTCGATTTATCGCGACATTGACGGATAGACCAAGCTGGTACGAGAGCAACGCAGTTCGCGCAAGCGCGGTCTCTCCTCGCGTTATCGGCGTCACCTGCACTAGGTGGTGTGAGTTTGCTCTATGCTGTGCCGCCCGGAACATCAACTTGAAATCCACTAAGGTGGGGAGGGGGGGGGGGGCCAAGTCTGCTGCTCCATATCAAATCACGGTGGGATTAGCGTAGTATATCGGTATTGGATCAATCATATTAGAGAAAAGAGCGATAAGGACAGCGGTTGAGAGGTAGAATGTGCACATGTTGAGGCAACGCAGACAATACGCGACAGGCTGACGGAGAGATCGTAATTAATAATTGATTTTTGTTTTTTTGATTTTGGTAATGTGTTTTTTGGATTGGTGGTCTTATGGTTTAAAACAAATACACTTCCTTGTGCTCACTGAAGTCTTCTCGTAGTGACGGTTGTTGTGTAGGATCAACTACTCTAGAAATGAACGAGAGACATTTCACCTTGCTCTGGCATCTGTTACAGTTTTTCTCATCAGGATTTTAAATTGGCCCCCCATTCTTCCTCGACAGTGTTGCGCTGCCTTCCCAGGCCATTTCTCGAGTTCTACACCTGTTTCACCATTATCTTTAAACGGGGTTGGCACTTTTTCTACCCTTCCTTTTGTTGGCTCGAAACTCTTTTCCGTGATGTCATTCATTGCACGAGCGGATCCGCACAATGGTCATTAGTGTATTCTATCGTGTTTTTCGTTCAATTATTTGGGTGATTTTTTTGGGCATGGAGCCATTTTCATTTGTCCGTGCACTTGAGTGTTGGACGGTCTCAAAATCAGGCGTGGCGCTGAAGAAGGACAATGAGGTAATGCGCTGATCAGGTTCAGATTCCCGCTTCCGGTGTAGTCTTCCTACTGGCTCTACTGCGGAAAAGTGAAGGTACGGTGTTTAACCAGAGGAGAACAGAAAAGTACTGTTGTCCGGCGACTGGCATGGCTGCGCCGATTGGGTAGGTGTCGCCACTCGGATGTATCGCCCCCATGGTCCACCCTTGACACTCAAACGCCATCTGCTAAGACACCCGAACTGACCGTTGAAAAAACTATTGCACTTGCTGTTGTTTCTCCATTACATCCAAGGGAGAAGAAAGAAGAGTAGCCTCTAGCTCCGTATTTAATTAGGACGCCCCATTGGACTGTCTTGGATGTGTCAATCAGGTATTGCACAATTAATATCAGGATTTACGTTTGTAGGAAGCGCTCGCGACTTTTTAGCCACTGCTTTTTCATGTCCTGTTATGTGTCCTCACTTGCCCTTCACTTATGTTTGCACCTGTTTGAGGTGTGACAACACATTTTGAGGCTGTAGTGCTGTTGAAGTAATGTTAAATGTGCCTGTTGTCCTTGTCGTGATAGTGGTGTTATTCCAGAAGATAGATTGTCAAAGCTTTGCTCGTATATAATATGTTATAGGAACATTGACGATGTTCTTCCTAGTTAAGTGTAAGAATCACATCGAAGATTCCAGCTTACGGGATTGGGTACAGACTCCAATGGCAGACAGACGTGTGCATGTAATGTGATCATTCTATTTACTCAAATCTTGATGAGCTCCGCTCCAGTCACCTAGCTGCGGCCGATATATCAGACGGCTGGATGACACAGAATGAGCTCAAGAGCACGTCGTTCCCAAAATAGTCCGTGCGGAAGAGGATTATAAATTATACTTTTTTTGTAATCGAATTCCTTTGTTTGGGTTTGTTTGGGTCAAAGGACTTTTAAGTGTCATATCGAAACCCTCATTGTTGGCCATCACCGGGGCGCTTGCCCTCCATGTTGTGTCCCTAGTGGGTGCTCGATAGTTGGCTCATAAGCTGTTGAGACCATCTATGCACTCTAGGACCACGTCTAGTGTGGTCTTTATCGTCCGTAAGGGTTCCTTTGCGACCCTTCTGGACTTTGCGCCTTTGTGTTTAGCCACCATACGTCATGGTTTTGCCCCTCTAACCCCCTGTTTCGTTGTTCATTTGACATTTTACCCCTGTTGACCTTTCACCTTCTTCCGTCTTGTCACCCTTTTTAGATTGCCTTTTCGTCCCCCCTATATTGTGTGTCCCGAATGTCGACATCATTGTTCGCCCCTTGCATTTGTGGTCCTCATGTTGCCCATCATGTTGTCCTCATGTTTGTCTCATGTTTGACCTCATGTTGCCCTTTCAATGTTTGTATCTCATGGTGGCCCTCAAGGTGCTATAATTGTGATACTAAGTGACATAATGTTTGTCCTTATGTTGTCCTCATGTTTGCCCCTCAGTTGCCTCATGTTGTCTCACTGTTGTTCCTCATGGTGACCTTATGTTTGTCCTAAGGTTGCCCTCATGTTGTCCTCATGTGGTTCCTCATGTTGCCCTCATGTTGCAATCATGTTTCCTCATGTGCCCTCAGTGTTGCATCATGTTAGCCCTTCTGTTGTCCTTATGTTGTCCTCATGTTGTCCTCATGTTGTCCTATATCAATGTTCTTTTTAATTCCCCAAAACAACATGATTGATTCCACCCAACGCTCTTTGCCAAGTAATTTGTACTTGGCAAAGAGCGTTGTGTGTGTCTACTTTCATTAATTTTGGGGCGTCTTATTCAATTTTTTAACTGTTTTTGAAAAAGTGTTGAGTAAAAGTTGACATATTCCAGTCTGTGATTATCATCAACATCCATTCCTT
>NW_022605576.1:1628514-1631985 GCF_008692095.1 Etheostoma spectabile | reverse complement strand
AACATGATTGATCCCCAACGCTCTTGCCAGTAATTTTGTTACTTGGCAAAGAGGTTGTTGTGGTCTACTTTTATTAATTTGGGGTCGCTCTTTGCATTTTTAATGTGTTTGAAAGCTATTAGTAAAAGTGACATGTCCAGTCTGTGATTATCATCACATCCATTCCTTTAATTTTTTCAGTCTCAATAATCTTAATCTTTTTCCTTTCTGGCTTTTCTAACTCATTTATTGACCATAAATTCCAAAAATAACTGTAAAACTGAAGTTAATAAGTTAGTTTTACGTAGTGTTGAAACGTCAAAAAAAGTGACAAACTTTGAAAAAAGCATCAACAAAAGATTTTCAATTTGACGTGAAGACAGCACAAGGGTTAAGTTTGTATTTTTCTACATTTTATTTATCAGAACTTTAAGATATTTTGATGTTCTGTTGTGACAATAAAACAAATTATCATCCTACTATTTAAGTGAGAACTCATGAATAACTACAAATAACTAATGTTAGGGAAATCTGTTCATGTTTTGTTAAACGTTTCTGGATTAAAAAAAAATAATAATAATATATCGGCCGATATATCGGAATGTCGGATTTTCAAATAACCAAATATTTGTGTCGGTATCGGCCGTGAAAAATCCGTTATCGGTCGGGCTCTATTTAAATCCCTTTATGTCCAAGTTTTATGGTAAAAGTTAATTTAGAAGCATTTCATCATCTTTTGTTTCATCCAATATGTTTTCATTACTATTTATTTCCTGTTTTTGCTGTGTGTATCTGCAGGATGTCATGAATAAAGTGCGCTCAGACACTGTCATGGACATGCATTTGGAGAAAAATCGCGCAAAAGCATTGGTGGGTGTCTAAGAACATTAAATACGTGGTTGGAGATCTGTTTATTTAGTCTTTTGTCATCTTCACGTGTACATACATGGTAGATATTTGCAGATAATTATTGTTAACAGATCCTTAATCCCACTTATTGCATTTCTCATCTAAATAAAACCTTATTTCTCATTTTCAGAAAGTAGGGCATGACAAGATGCTTCTAGAAACACGAGCTGAGATTATGGAAATGGTTTGTATATGTGCTCCATGTTTCCTATCCTATCACATGGGATTTGTAGTCCAGATCAGGTCAGACGCCGATACACTGATTCATTGGGATGTCCGTGTCTAATTGGCTTTTTTACAGACTGCAGAGCAAGATCGTCATTTAACTCAGACCAACATTAAAATCGACACGGAGGTGGCTGGTCTGAAAACCATGTTAGAGGCCCATAAACTGGATACGATAAAATACCTTGCAGGTAGGACATTTGTGCGTTGTTGTTGCAGTGTGTAGAAGCAGCACTCATAGCCATAAGAGCTACGGCTGGCAAAAATGAATGGCAACTGCTTTAAAGGTCCCATGGCATGAAAATGTCACTTTATGTTTTTTTTTAACATTAATATGAGTTCCCCCAGACTGCCTATGGCCCCCCAGTGGCTAGATAGTGATATAGTGATAGGTGTAAACCCATACACAGTTAAAGAAATAGACCAACAGATCCCGTTGCTCTGGACGGAGACTTCAGATCCAGTATTAGGGGACCACTAAGGTCTATATAAAATGAGACTCGTACAGTATTAGGGGACACTAAGGTCTATAAAAGAGAACTTCAGATACAGTATTAGGGGACCACTAAGGATCTATATAAGAGACTTCAGATACAGTATTAGGGACCACTAAGGTCTATATAAAGAGACTTCAGATACAGTATTAGGGACCACTAAGGTCTATATAAAAGAGACTTCAGACAGTATTAGGGACCACTAAGGTCTATAATAAAAGAGACTTCAGATACAGTATTAGGGACCACTAAGGTCTTATATAAAAAGAACTTCAGATACAGTATTGGGACCACTAAGGTCATTATAAAAGAGACTTCAGATCAGTATTAGGGACCACTAAGATCTATAAAAGAGACTTCAGATACAGTATTAGGGGACCACTAAGGTCTATATAAAGAGACTTCGATACAGTATTAGGGGACCACTAAGGTCTATAAAAAAAGAGACTTCAGATACAGTATTAGGGACCACTAAGGTCTATATAAAGAGACTTCAGATACTATTAGGGACCACTAAGGTCTATATAAAGAGACTTCAGATACAGTATTAGGGACACACTAAGGATCTATATAAGAACTTCAGATCAGTATTAGGGACCTATTCTATTAAAAGAACTTCAGATCCAGTATTAGGGACCACTAAGGTCTATATAAAAAAAGACTTCAGATCCAGTATTAGGGACCATAAGTCTATATAAAAGACTTCAGATACATTATGGGACCACTAAGGTCTATATAAAAGAGACTTCAGATACAGTATTAGGGGACCACTAAGGTCTATATAAAAGAGACTTCAGATACAGTATTAGGGGACCACTAGGTCTATATAAAAGAGACTTCAGATACAGTATTAGGGACCACAGGTCTATATAAGAGATCAGATACAGTATTAGGGGACCACTAAGGTCTATATAAAGAGACTTCAGATACAGTATTAGGGACCACTAAGGTCTATATAAAAGAGACTTCAATACAGTATTAGGGGACCACTAAGGTCTATATAAAAGAGCTCAGATACAGTATTAGGGGACCACTAAGGTCTATATAAAAGCATCCAAAGAGCACCATGTCATGGGACCTTTAAAGTGGGTTTTTATGGGTACAACTTTAGCAATTCAAAAATGAAAGCAACGTTCATTTAATCTCAATTTAAATTGCGAGGAAACAGAATTTCCACCTGTTCAAAATTAGTAAACATTTAGCAGTATAAAAATGAAGTAAAGGACTTACTGAAACATGCCGACTTATGATTGACCTATGCTTTTTGTTAATCTTTCAGGTTCAGTGTTCACCTGTCTCACGGTGGTCTTGGGTTTCTATCGTATTTGGATGTAGGCAGGACCACACTCTACATATGATGTTCATATAACCCTCAGTGATCAATGTCGGGAAGTTTGCATTCCCTGGTGCGATCCAGTGTTCATTTTGTCACCTATTTTTAATTTGGTCTTGTGCCAAATGTCCTTTTATTTTTAGTCATATTTAGTCATTATCATGTGATTTTTGTTAGTCAAATTTTAGTCGACTAAAAGTCTCGTTGTTTTCGTCAAACATTTAAAAAAAAAAGTTAAATAAGAGATTATTTATGATAACTATTTCATCAAACCACGCAACCAATAAAGTCATAGGTGCCCGTGGTTACTTCGTGCCTAAACATACTTGCTAAATGTACTTTATACATTTTTTTTTTAAAGATCATTTACTAAAAAAAACTCCATTCAGAAAATGTTGTGCAGTCAGTTGCTATAAATACTGACCTCTTATTCAGATAATGCTGTTTAAAACTAAAGTTAAACTTTTTAAAAATGTTATGTATTTATTTTTGATATGTACATATCAAGCTGTGGAGAAGATCAGAGGAAGG
>NW_022605576.1:1624889-1628504 GCF_008692095.1 Etheostoma spectabile | reverse complement strand
GGGGGGGGGGGCATTGGGACTCTTAACCACTTATTCTTATCTATCTTGCTGCTTTGTGGTCTCGGATTAAATTATGTTATTTGAATAAAATGAATTGTCAATGTAAATTTTTGGCCAACAAATGAAGTATCTTTTTTGATGATAATTTTGTGTAGGGATATATTTAATGGTACTGTTGTTGGAAACTGGCCATTACTCTGCTATACATTTAAAGTATTACACATATACTGTATATACTGTATATTATTAATTAATATTGACGGTCTATGGTCTTACATAAACATGCTGATTTGCTGTCTCCTGTGTTTCAAAATATGAACTTACATACTATGTTACTTATTGTATATTGCAACTCAGTGAGCTGGAAATGAGAGGAAGTATTGATAGTAATATTTATATGTTATGATGTAAGGAGTGAATAGAAGAGAAATATGAGTTGTCTTGACTCTTGAGCATGTAGCTCTTGAGGTAAATGACATAGACCGTTAATATTATTATTATTATTATTATTATTATTATATATATTCAGTCTATGGTAAATGACGGCACAAAAATAAATAATTAAATGCAATTGTCAAGGTAACCTGGCTTTTATTTTGAAAAATGTTTGAACCGGAAGAGATTGTCATAGTGGCATCGGTAACTATCGTGATGTATTCTTTACTGCTGACACGTGCGTAGCTGTCAAAGAAACATTTATCCGTCAACAACTCCACTTATAAAATTGAATTGTAAGTTTACGTGTATGTGTTGTAGATGTAAGTTGTAAATGATAGTTTGTAATGACTCATTTTAAAGTAAACAAAGACCGGCTAGCGGCTAAGCTAGCAGGCGGAACCACAGTAACGTAACGTTAACTTAGTAAAGAATGTAACGGTATTGTTTCGCTATTTAACTGTTAAGGGTTTCAGAAATGTTAGTTCTATTTAAATAACTTGGCTGCTTTGTCACCAACTGATAAACTAATATATTGTGTTGTATATTGCATGTTTGCAGGCACTGTTAGGTGTTTCCTATGGAGTAATGGCTGATGCATTCAGTAGCAGCTCGGAAACCGTAATTCAGCGTGTGGTAGACGTCACAGTGAAGAGAAATACCCCTGTGGAAAAACTTGAAGAGTTGTATCAGATTAAGGAGACTTGCGACTTCCTCAGAGAGCATCAATATGGAAAGGTAGGACATCTGTTCTACTTTTAGTCTTGTAAATATTTAAGCTAATTATAAAAGCATGGAAGGACAACACAATTCTTTGATAAGCTGCTCAGTTAAGAAACTAAAGTTGAACTTGCAGGAAGTTGAGAAGTTTATTTGTCTAAAATGGTTGATATTCCCAGGTTGCATTGCAGTTTCCTGATGAGCTGCTGGTGGACTCGGTTGCAATAGCAGTGGAGATTGAGAGAATCAGTAATGCCAAGACGTTCATTTTGGGAGATACATCCTATGGCAGGTAACACCAGGTTTCACTCACTTTGAGTTTTTTTTAAAGGTCACATGACATAGTGCTCTTTGGATGCTTTCATATAGACTTTAGTGGTCCCTAATACTGTATCTGAAGTCTCTTTTATATAGACCTGAGGGTCCCAAATATTTTCTGTATCTGAAGTCTCTTTTATATACCCTTAGTGGTCCCCTAATACTGTATTAAGTCTCTTTTATATAGACCTTAGTGTCCCCTAACTTGTATCTGAAGTCTCTTTATATAGCCTTAGTGGTCCCTAATACTGTATCTGAAGTCTCTTTTATAAAGACCTTATGGTCCCTAATACTGTATCTGAAGTCTCTTTTATATAGACCTTAGTGGTCCCCTAATACTGTATCTGAAGTCTCTTTATATAGACCTTAGTGGTCCCTAATACTGTATCTGAAGTCTCTTTTATAAAGACCTTAGTGGTCCCTAATACTGTATCTGAAGTCTCTTTTATATAGACCTTAGTGGTCCCTAATACGGTATCGAAGTCTCTTTTATATGACCTTAGTGGTCCCTAATACTGTATCTGAGTCTCTTTTATATAGACCTTAGTGGTCCCCTAATACGTGTATCTGAAGTCTCTTTATAGATAGCCTTAGTGGTCCCTAATACTGTATCTGAAGTCTCTTTTTATTAGACCTTAGTGGTCCCCTAATACTGTATCTGAAGTCTCTTTTAATAGACCTTAGTGGTCCCCTAATACTGTATCTGAAGTCTCTTTTATAGACTTAGTGGTCCCCTAATACTGTATCTGAGTCTCTTTTATAAGACCTTATGGTCCCTATACTGTATCTGAAGTCTCTTTATATAGACCTTAGTGGTCCCTAATACTGTATCTGAAGTCTCTTTTTATATAGACCTTAGTGGTCCCTAATACGTATCTGAAGTCTCTTTTTAGACCTTATTGGTCGCCTAATACTGTATCTGAAGTCTCTTTATATAGACCTTAGTGGTCCCTAATACTGTATCTGAAGTCCTTTATATAGACCTTAGTGGTCCCTATACTGTATCTGAAGTCTCTTTTATAAAGACCTTAGTGGTCCCTCAATACTGTATCTGAAGTCTCTTTATATAGACCTTTGGTCCCCTAATACTGTATCTGAAGTCTCTTTATATAGACCTTATGGTCCCTAACTGTATCGTGAAGTCTCTTTATATAACCTTAGTGGTCCCTAATACTGTATCTGAAGTCTCTTTTAAAAGACCTTAGTGGTCCCTAATACTGTATCTAAGTCCTTTTATATAGACCTTAGTGGTCCCTAATACTGTATCTGGTCTCTTTTATATAACCTTAGTGGTCCCTAATACTGTATCTGAAGTCTCTTTTTTATATAGACCTTAGTGGTCCCCTAATACTGTATCTGAAGTCTCTTATATAGACCTTAGTGGTCCCTAATACTGCTGTATCTGAAGTCTCTTTTATATAGACCTTAGTGGTCCCCTATACTGTATCTGAAGTCTCTTTTATATAGACCTTAGTGGTCCCCTAATACTGTATCTGAAGTCTCTTTTATATAGACTTAGTGGTCCCCTAATACGTATCTGAAGTCTCTTTTTATAAAGACCTTAGTGGTCCCTAATACTGTATCTGAATCTCTTTTATTAGACCTGTGGTCCCTAATACTGTATCTGAAGTCTCTTTTATATAGACCTTATGGTCCCTAATACTGTATCTGAAGTCTCTTTTATAAAGACCTTAGTGGTCCGCCTAATACTGTATCTGAAGTCTCTTTTATTAGACCTTAGTGGTCCCCTAATACTTATCTGAAGTCTCTTTATATAGACCTTAGTGGTCCCTAATACTGGCTCTGAAGTCTCTTTTATAAAGACCTTAGTGGTCGCCTAATACTGTATCTGAAGTCTCTTTTATATAGACCTTAGTGGTCCCCTAATACTGTATCTGAAGTCTCTTTTATATAGACCTTAGTGGTCCCTAATACTGTATCTGAAGTCTGGGTGGACGAAGCAAAGAAAGGGGAGGTAACCATGCCCCTTATGACCACATTTATCTATAAAAAAGACACAGGCACCTTATCTATGTAACTTGTCTATGTAACTGTTTGTTCTTGTGTTTTATCTGCTTTTATTTTTAACTGTTTGTTTTTTTTAACTGATTTTGTGTAAAGCACTTTGAATTGCCCTGTTGC
>NW_022605576.1:1622380-1624879 GCF_008692095.1 Etheostoma spectabile | reverse complement strand
TGTGCTCTACAAATAAAGCTGCCTTGCCTTGCCTTGCCTATACTTTCCAATACTTTATGCTGTGTACATTTTCAATTTTGGATCCGGCACACACGTGAAATTTAGAATTCAGAACGGCTTTTAACATTGATTTAATACCAAGTGAAGGTATTGGGCTTTTGGCAGTTTAATTTATTTTTATTTTGTTGCTCTATCTATCATCAGCAGGCGTAATAATATGTCTTAGTACAGTGGCTTATCAAACTTAAAAAATAGCAGCTTTAGCTTCTACCGGCTTTACTGTACAGTGAGTAAGTTGATTTTTAAGCTCATATTTTTTAATTGATCCCGGGCTAGTACATTACACTGTGCAAGTTAAATGCTTTAAGGGGTTGTGATTATCCGTTTGCATTCCTAAATGTTGAATTCTGCGGAGCAGTTGCTGCGTGGACGAGGTAGCTGCAGAGCACGTTGGAGCCGACTGCATCGTGCACTACGGCAGCGCCTGCCTCAGCCCGTCCAAACGGCTGCCGCTGATGTACGTGTTTGAGCGGAGACCTGTGGATCTTGAGAAGTGCACTTCTGCCTTCAGAGAACTCCACCCGGACACACAGAGTCACGTCGTCCTCCTCTGTGACGTCAATTATGCTCATGCTAAAGGTACGCTTAGAATGGATTTATTTATTTGGTCTGTGAAGCACTTTGTGACTCTGTCTGCAATAAGTGCTATGTAAATGAACGTTATTGATCTATAAAGCCCTACTCTATGCTCTTTTATCTGAAAGAGAGAATACATAGTTATTAGGGCCATCCCCTCTTAGTTGAGTGGGTGATTTCTTTAGTTGATAAGTCATTTTTCATGCTTAATTACTCATTTCCAAGAAACTTATGAGCAGATTTCTGGTGAACCCAAGATTTAAAGTGATGCTTTTGCAGGATTAATTGTGTAGAAACTCAGTTTTACAGATGGTTAATTAACTCCATTTATATTGTGCTTTTCTAGTCTCGACCACCTCACAGCTCTGTTGATTAAATCAACGAATCGATTAGTCGACAAAATCATGTGCCAAGTGGAAAATCATCAACTAAGAATTTCTTTAGTTAAGGACAGCCCTTATAGTTATGTCATTATATTGAGTTTATTTAACAAGTCATCCTTCAAATTATTGTGAGTTATAAGTGTAATTCTTCATGAAAATAGGACCGCTTTAAGATGAAGATGAATAGTAGGACACATCAACCTTATTAGCCACATCCTCAGTTAAGGCAGAAAGTCTTGAAATCTACCCTAATAACATCTAAGTTTTGTGATTTCCTCTCATTGACTGAAGACAACATGCATATATTGTTTTCCAGATGATCTTCTGACACTCCTTTCTCCAGAGTATCCTAACCTTGTCGTCTCAGAACTTGTTGTCGAAGGGGAGCGGTGTTACAGTCACGGCCGGATTAAAAGAAAGCATGATGACCCCCGTCTGTCGGAGCCGGACGCCAACCCGCGTGTTTCTCAGTTTGGAAGGCAGTTCTCCTTGAGGAGGGGTTTGAGCATCACTGATTACAGCATGTTCTATATAGGCCAAGAGGGAGCAACTCTGAGAAACTTCATGATGACTTGGAATCGCTGCTCATTTTGTTCTTTTGACCCCGTAAAAATGGCGGGCAGGACAGAGTCAGTCAGTATCAACCGTACACTGATGAAGCGTTATTACGCCATAGAAAGGGCCAAAGATGCCAACGTGGTTGGCATCCTGGTGGGCACACTGGGCATGGCCGACTACCTCCACATCATCCAGCAGTTGAAGGAGACCATCCGGGGAGCTGGCAAGAAGAGCTACATGTTCGCCATGGGGAAGCTGAACGTGCCCAAACTGGCTAACTTTCTCGAAATTGACATCTTTGTGTTAATTGCGTGTCCTGAGAACTCCCTGCTGGACTCAAGTGAGTTCTATAAACCTGTAGTAACACCGTTTGAGATGGAGGTGGCCTGCAACAAGAACAGGGAGTGGTCTGAGGAATACGTCACAGACTTTCGACACCTCCTGCCAGGTTAGATTGGGATTTATTCACATCAGAAATTACTAAATCTTTTTTTTTTTTTTTTTTAGGGTTTAGTGTATGAAATCTAAAACAGGGATCTCTGTAGTATTCCAAAGATCCACATTATAGTGATTAACTGTTATGCATCATGTCAAGTTTGCATATATTATAATTGAAGTTCAGCCCTTTATGTAGGCTTTATTCAAAGAAAAAGAGATGGCTAGCTTAAGTTTTCCAAAGATGTCTTATTCTAAAACGTGCATTGTTGGCTACAGTAAATATTAATATGTCATAAATATATATTATGTTTACATCTCACAATTTTAATGCTTTTTCTCTTTTAGTTATTAATGTTGTACCGAGTACTACATTTGGACAACTTAGTGAGAGAGAAAGAAATTAATTTCTTTTTCAAAGTCTCTCTCTCTCTCTCTCTCCCTCTATCTATCTATCTATACAGTGTATATATATATATATATATAT
>NW_022605576.1:1617787-1622370 GCF_008692095.1 Etheostoma spectabile | reverse complement strand
TATATATATATATATATATATATATATAAAGATTCATTCCCCCACCCCCCTCTCCATAATGTGCGTACAGTCCCTAATATGAATATGGTTCTATATCTTTAGCCATGTAGGTAACCTGTTGTGCTTATTTCTTACCACAAGTAGCCCAATGAAGTTTTTTTGTATTTCTATTTTTTCTCTTATCTCCCACTTGCACCAGGTGGACAGAGTCATGTCCCACTGGCGGATCAGCAGGAGGACGGCGATGAGACCGACGTGTCTTTGATCACAGGAGCTCTGCGGAGTTCCAGCCTGTTGAGCAACGAGCCTGCCGTGTCCCCCTGGGGCTCGTCCCTGGTCCCCAGGAACCAGACGCTCACGGTGGCCAACACCAACTCAGCTGGTAGGACACTGTCAAACCTTCTGCTGCATATATAAGACACTTTTTGCGTTTATCTTCCATACATCCTTAAGTTTATTGTAAAAAGCTTTGCACACACAATAACTCTTATATTGTTTGCATGTGAGCAAACAACAAAAACACTTAATTTGTTAGTCTTGCACAAACCCACTTCTAAATGATTCCTCTACACGTTTGTGCTTTCTTAGCATCGTTCCTGGCAGAGCGCAGCTGGCGGGGCTTAGAGCGGCGGTTGGGACAGACGCCTGTTGTGAAGGCGGTCCAGGGCAGGAGAGGCATAGCTATTGCCTACGAAGACGAAGGAACGTCTCCATGATAACTTAACTCAACACAGTATTTCATCGCACCTGCAGGTATTAAATGTAGATTGCTTGTAATCACTGGAAGCTGTAAGTAATGATACATTTTTATTAAATCAATATCAGATATCACTTTATTATCACCTCACTTACTGCATCACAGAATCTATAAACCTATGGCTTTTTTGTCCAAACATTACAACCTGTCCCACTTGTCCAAATGTATTTTGATTTATTTCATTAATTTATAAATTAATTAAACGAATGTAGGCCCGGATTAATCAAATGGAGTTGATTCTAAAATGGGGTTTAGTTCTCAGCTTTGGACACTTAACTGCCTTTCATATCTTTTCTGTTTACATTTCTTTATTTGCATTACTGCCCATTGACGGGAACTTCTTCCACAAACGATGCAGGAAATATACCAGTGTTCCCATTACACTGCCCTTCCAACCAATCCTGGTTTACTAAAGAAAAAGAAAAAATTACAAATTAGAATTATATGTATTGGACAAATCCGTCTGTCTAAACACATGAGATAGGAAAGAAGGGCGTCTCACTTCTCGAGAGTAGTGTGATTGTATCGCCCTGATGGAAACTGAGATCCTCTGGATTTGGCGACACGTAGGAATGAAGGGCCACGAAGTGAGTCTTGCTCTCTGGTTTTCCATCAGCTCGCTAAAAACACAAAATGGACACAAATAATACTTTTCTTTTCTGCTAAATTTATTTTTAAACACTGTCCCGTCATTTGAAGGCTCATCGCTGTCAAATTGCAAGACAAAAACACATCAAGCAGCATGACATTACTGAATCGCACATTTTTATCTATTGTAAATGTCCTTGATTTCTTTTTGTCCCATTATTTCTTCTCATTTTAATGCTCTTATCAACATGAAAAATGGATCGGCTCGCTTGTGCAAATGGGTTTTTTTTAAATTGAAAACAAGATTGGCATATAGCCTACTGTAGTGTTCAAGACCCCCCCACCCAGCATATATCCTACGTGGTAGTGTTCAAGACCCCCCCCACCCAGCATTGCCCTACTGTTACAGGTCCGACCCCCCCACCCAGCATATCCTATCTCGTAGTGTTCAAGACCCACCCCACCCACGATATCCTACTTAGTGTTTCAAGGCCCCCCCACCCAGCATATAGCCACTGTAGTTCAGACCCCCCCACCCAGCATATAGCCTACTGTATGTTTCAAGCCCCCCCCCCCCACCCAGCATATAGCCTACTGTAGTGTTCAGACCCCCCCCACCCGCATATACCATACTGTAGTGTTCAAGGCCCCCCACCCACAAAGACACAGCATGCCTACTGTTGTTCAGACCACCCCCCCCCCCAGCATCCCGACTGTGTGTTCAGAGACCCCCCCAGCATATAGCCCTGCTGTAGTGTTCAGACCCCCCCGCATTACCTACTGTAGTGTTCAAGACCCCCCCACCCAGCATATAGCCTACTGTAGTGTTCAAGACCCCCCCCACCCAGCTATTAGCCTTTCTGTACTGTGTCAAGACCCCCCCAGCATATAGCCTACTGTATGTTCAACCGACCCCCCAGCATATGCCTACTGTATTTGGTCAGAGACCCCCCCCCACCCAGCAGTATAGCCTACTTAGTGTTCAAGACCCCCCTCCACATATAGCCTACTGTACTGTTCAAGGCCCCCCCACCCAGCATATACCTACTATAGGTGTTCAAGACCCCCCTCCACATCTTAAGCCCACTTATACACATATGGCATGACCCCCCCCAAACAAGGGACCACTATTTACTTACCTCTGTGGTGCTACACCACAAGGTGATGTGCACCCCGCTGGCACGACTCCACACACTTTCCATTTCTGTGCTGGCGTTGATTACACTTTGGTCTGTCGCCTTGGAGCTTAAACTAAAATCAAACAAAAGAATTTAATGATGTAGTCTATCAGTAACACAATGTATCAATTAAACTGAGATTGTTTTTTTAATGTGCACCTTACCTCAAGGTGATTGCAGTGGGAGGGAGATTCAGTTTCTTACTGATCTTGTCAATCAGTATTGCATAGGGAGACCCGGGGGGTACTGACACAGCAAAAGTGAACGTGAAACGGACTTTGACAATATAGGAGTTGTCAGTAGGCCGTTTTTGTTCTTCCTGGCAATTAATGAAAGGGCACATGGATGGTGTTAAATCACAGAAATGAAAAGAAAATCCACCCTAAAACACTGTAATACTTCACATTGCGTGTGAATAGTGGATGGTTCCTATGTAAAAGCGCTTTGAGTAGTCGTTAAGACTAGAAAAGAGCTACATAAGAACACCCATTTACATTTGAAAAGCATACCTTTCGTTTTGTGACTCCACTGCTGTTCCCACTAGGAGTAAGACCTCAAATACAGAAGAGGTTTTGTTATTTGGGTCAAATTGTTTTTGCAAAAATACTTTCTATTGTTAGAGCGTTTGTTATAACCAATGGATTGAGTTGGTCAGAGGCAGTGGTATTTAGCAGCAATCAGAGAATGGTGCTTGTAGTTATTCTAGTTGGCTAATCTGTGTGTCAGAAAAATCTACCTTGTTTCCTTTCAGGTCTGGTCGGTGGTTTTCGACCCGGAGGCTGAGATCTTCCCTGTCCACGATTAACACCATCCAAATAATGCCATTTAAAATACAGAAACAATAAGTGAAGAGGTTATTGCAAACAAATACTACATTTCATCAAGTGTCATTGTAGTAACCGGCAGGGTTTGCTTAGAAAATTAAGACTACTGATGATGTTTTTAACAAATATTTTAACGTCTCAGAGCTAAATGTATCCTTGCCGCAAACTACATTCTACAAAATACTAAAGCAATCTACAAAACAAGAAAGGATACGTCTAATTCCCTACCTCATTCTGTTTAGAAGCCAAGTTGATCTCCAAAGGTTCCAGGTAATTGTACGGAACAAGTCCCCTCTATAATTGACAGTAACATGATATGAATACTCTTAACATGACATGAATGATGGTTTCTATGCATATTTTTCTAAAAAGAAACACGAGAGGTTGCAGATGTGCAGACTCTGTTCACTGAGGCCTTACTCTTTCATTGAAGACCACAGATGCCCAGTTGTCGGCACCCTTCTGCAGTACGAAGACAATGTTGCCCGGCACTACAGCCAACTCATCACTGGTCTCAGGAACAAACTCAAACAGCACGGTGTGGGGTTCTCCTTCTAAAGCCCTGGGAAGACAGGACAGTTCCACATGGCATCAAGAGACCTGCTCGCACACTGGTCTTGCTTATTACTGAGCAATAATACATTTCTATCCTGCTCTTGTAAATTGTACATTTACACAGTGAGTCAACATTTTCCTCTTCTAAAAGCATAACATTTTCTAGATTGTCTTGATGCTTTTCCCCCGTGTTCTAGTTCCTTACCACACCAAGAGCTGATTCTTCTGTTTTAAACATCCTCCGTGTAAAATGGAAAATCCACCAACTATCACAAAATCTTCCAAGTATCAAGGTCATTTGCAACCGTTGTTTTGTTAAACCAAATCATATTTTTCGACCGTAACTTTAGTGTTTTTTGAGAGAGCATCAAGTTTCAAAGGGACTGCTGTACCTTAGAACCTCAGGTTCCTTTGGACGAGTTGGACCGTCTTCAACCTGTCAGATGTCAACAGACACAAAGCATCCAGTCAGTGGCGCTGGAAACGGTTTCAAATGTGCACAAATTAGGTGCCGCTACGTTTTAAAAACTCCATATAAAGTTGTATATTTTATATTGAGCAACATAAGATAATAACACATTGCTTTTTTGGTCATCACATTGTAGTCTTATTTTTTTTGGGGCGGCTGTGGCTCTGTTGTAGAGCGGTTGCCTGCCAATCGGAAGGTTGGGGGTTCGATCC
>NW_022605576.1:1617608-1617777 GCF_008692095.1 Etheostoma spectabile | reverse complement strand
TGCAGTCCCATGTCGAAGTGTCCTTGGGCAAGTCACTGAACCCCGAGTTGCCCCCCAGTGTGAATGTGTGTGAGTGTTTGTCTGATGAGCAGGTGGCACCTTGTACGGCAGCCACGCCCACAGTGTATGAATGTGTGTGAATGGTGAATGTATCCTGTATGATGTAAAA
>NW_022605576.1:1614902-1617598 GCF_008692095.1 Etheostoma spectabile | reverse complement strand
TAGTCGTTAAGACTAGAAAAGCGCTACATAAATACAGCACATTTACATTTACTTTTTTTTTTTTATTGCCAAAGAAGAGCCCATGTGTCACCTGTGGCTGTAGTGGGGCAAATCCAGAGAAGGCATCCTGAGGTACGACCGAGGCAACGACCTGACGACAGCAGAGAAGAAAATGCAGGTCACCAATGGCAAATAATTCTATTGTTAACCCTTGTGTTGTCCTCGGGTCAACTTGAACCGTTTCACAGTGTTTTACATCAGAAATTTTAGATTTCTTTTAACCAAATTGCCCAAAAATAACATGGGTGATTCTTCAGGTAAAATGAATGATTACTGTCATTGAATCTTTTGGGTGTTTTATTTTTTCTTATAGAATTTGAATTCTTTTTTTTTTATGGTTTGAAAACAGTATCCGGGCTAAACTAACACCTACCCATCTGTGATCCACTCAGTGTCCGCTGATCTTAACTATCAGTCAAAATAATTCCTAATTTCTGCCTTTTTAACTAAAAACGTATGTATAATTCGATATAAGTGAGGTTTTTTGACCATGAATTCCAAGAATAAGTTTAAAACCTGTTATTAAACCAGCTCAGGTTTTTAAAAAAAAGCGCAAAAAGCATGGAAAAAGTGACAAATAAATCAGAAAACATGACAAAAACATCGGAAAAGCACAAATAAAAATTCAATTTTGACCTGGAAGGACAAGTTCATGGTCAACGGGAAGACAACACAAGAGTTAAGTGATTGACATGTTAGTAAATCAGATGAGCTGTACTCAGTTTAGGTTTAATGGAGTTGATATCACACTTTTAAATCATGTAGTAGTGACTCCCCTTTATCCAGAGGTAAACCATCAGATTACCTTTGCTTTGCCCAGGTAGTCCTTCTTCTCCAGCTCAGCAACATAGTGCTTGTTTGGTTTAAACAGCACTTTGGATGGGAACTCGACTGGTTTGAAAAGTTTCTGTTTCTGTTGGTGAAATTGCATTGGAAGGAATATTACTATGTATGTCAAGTATTTCTAACATGAAAGAAGAATCAATTTTTAAAGATTAATTTTGAGGATTCTTTTGGCTTGACAGGACAGCTGAATACAGGAGGGCGGGGGGGGGTGACATGCAGCAATTGGGCAGCGGGTTGGAATCGAACCCCATGGCTGATGCGGTAAGGACTGAGCCTTAGTGCATGGGGCGCACGCTCAACCTAGGTGAGCTACCACGGTGCCCCGAGAAAAAAGAATTTAATAAAATTATTAATACGGTTGCTAATAAACAGCATCACTTTGCTAGACTAATGTAAATGAATAGCACTCCATTGCCTTATCCTTGAGGCTGCACTGATTAGACTCATATTAATTTTTATGTATTTGCAAATACACTAGGGATTTTATTATGAATTGGGCACTGGCTGCTAAGTGTGCAGCACTGCTTCATGAAAAGCCTTATCTGAGTTGTAGCTTTGCTCTAAAGAGTTGCACCTTCTCCCAAAAAGTTGATTAGTTTGGGTTTGTTTTAATCTGAACTACTCAAAATGCAATGCTGAGTACACATCATAATATGTCATTGATATGATCTTTTTTAAAGTTATGGGTATGGGCTGTTTTTTTGAATTTTTTTAAATAATGGTTCCTATATGTTAACGGACCAGGGCGGAGTCCAAGGCTTTGTCGATGATGTTGAGCTTGGCGTCTGTCTTGTAGTTGAGAGCCTTCACGAGGTTTTCATGGGCTTTTTCCCAGTGACCCAGCTGAGCCTCAACCAGAGCCACGTTGATCAGAACCTGAAGCAGCAAACACATGGATATTGTTGTTACTATTTTAATCCCTCAGGCATTGCATAACCATCCGCTATCAAGTAGTTAGAATGTGTCCAATTGTGCTTTGGAAGAATGGCTACCATTAACCACGTCAAATAAGAACTAACTATTTTGGAACAATTGGATTTAACATTTAATTATTTATTAAGGCAGATAGCAAATCAATGTACCCCATGTCTCTAAACAGTTTGACAACTGTAGCCAGGACAGAGGAGAATAGTCTAATCACGCTATACAAGTACTAATAAAACTAATAACGCTTTACAAGAACATATAAAAATGATTGGAGGAGTTTAAGTACTTACCTCACATGCATATAATTTGTATCTGAGACCAAGTGCTTTGTAGTCTATTAGCTGGTTGCCTCTTAGTGCTTTGAAGGCATGCTGGAAATCAGCTAAACTCTCCTCATACCTTTGAATATAAATAATCCAGTTAATACCTTTTGCATGTAATAGACTATAACACTTGTAAAAACAAACAAAAGTATTGATTAGGAACCAAATTTCATAATAAAAGCATAGAACGTCTTGTATTTTTAAATTTAATGTTAAAGGTCCCATGACATGAAAATTTCACTTTATGAGGTTTTATATTAAATTGAGTTCCCCCAGCCTGCCTATGGCCCCCCCAGTGGCTAGAAAGGAGCAAGACTACCTCCTCTTTCTCTGCTCTACACGCCCAGAGAGAGATATCATGGCTTTCAAACAAGCAAAGTAACAGTTGGTCAAGGTCGCACCCCCAGTCTCAACCTTACAAAAGAGACTCCAGATGCAGTATTAGGGGACCACTAAGGTCTATATAAAAGAGACTCCAGATGCAGTATTAGGGGACCACTAAGGTCTATATAAAAGAGACTTCAGATACATTATTAGGGG
>NW_022605576.1:1594269-1614877 GCF_008692095.1 Etheostoma spectabile | reverse complement strand
ACCACAAGGTCTATATAAAGAGACTTCAGATACATGTATAGGTGCCACTAAGGTCTATATAAAAGACTTCAGATACAGTATTAGGGACCACTAAGTCTCATAAAAGAGACTTCAGATACAGTATATGGACCACTAAGTCTATATAAAGAGACTTCGATACAGTATTAGGGACCACTAAGGTCTATATAAAATAGACTTCATATACATTATGGGACCACTAAGGTCTATATAAAAGAGACTTCAGATCACAATTAGGGACCACTAAGGTCTATGGCTGTGGGCTCAGTGGTAGACGTCTTGCCTGCCAATCGGAAGGTTGTGGTTCAATCCCCGCCCCTGCAGTCATTGTCGAAGTGTCCTTGGCAAGCACTGAACCCGAGTTGCCCCCGGTGCTGCGCATCGGGAGTGTGAATGTGTGTGAGTGTTTATCTGATGTTCAGGTGGCACCTTGTACGGCAGCCCCGGCCACAGTGTATGAATGTGTGTGAATGGTGAATGTTTCCTGTAGATGTAAAACGCTTTGAGCAGTTGTTAAGACTGGAAAGCGCTATATAAATACAGCGCCATTTACTTTACATTTATAAAAAGACTTCAGATACAGTATTAGGGACCACTAAGGTCATATAAAATAGACTTCAGATACAGTATTAGGGATCACTAAGGTCTATATAAAAGAGACTTCAGATACAGTATTAGGGACCACTAAGGTCTATATACAATAGACTTCAGATACAGTATTAGGGACCACTAAGGTCTATATAAAAAAACTTCAGATACAGTATTAGGGGACCACTAAGGTCTATATAAGAGACTTCAGATACAGTATTAGGGACCACTAAGGTCTTATAAAAGCATCCAAAAAGCACCATGTTTGGGACCTTTAAGAGAATGTGGTGCCATTGAATTGAGATGACTGTCTTGCCTCTTCTTCCTGTAAAACGTCATTCCTCTTTGAAAGAAGGCAACAGCCAAATGTTCATCCTTGCGTATGCTGCAATCAAACGCCTGAGAAACAGAAAACACAGTAACTTCCTCTAGAAGAAAGAGAAACGGTAAACTCTACTTCTTCTTTCTCAGTGACTTGCACTCAGACTGCAACATATCACCAGCACTCATCTCACTTTATAAGCTACATCCGAACAAGATTTTATTTTTGATTAGTGTAATTATGAAATGAAAACTGTAGATGTTGGTGTGAATATTAGACTTGCATTTGAACACTTCAGACATACCTTTTCAGCAGCATCCAGGTCTTGGTAAGAAGATGGAGCAGCCAATGTCAAAACTAATTTTGGAGTTTGGTTCTTGGATATGCCAGGAAAATCTTGAGTGCCTGTGACAAATCCTGTCTTTCCACACAAGTTACAGCCATGTCCCACTGGCGCAGGTGTCCCACAAAAGACATAGTGGCTGGTTAGGAGTTCATTGAGCTATAGACCAAATTAAGGAAGCACTTCTGATTTGTACCAGCCAGATCAGGAAGTGTGATGACAGTGTCATTGTTGGTACATGTATATCTGTGTGTGTGTGTGTGTGTGTGTGTGTGTGTGTGTGTGGTGTGTGTGTGTGTGTGTGTGTGTGTGTGTGTGTGTTGTGTGTGTGTGTGTGTGTGTGTGTTGGACTCCCAATGTAATAGCAGGCTGTACATTAATTTCCCTATATTAGAAGTCTTTAAATCTTTAAGTTTTTAAGAGGATAATGTGTGCTGACATATATTTTAGGAGTGACATTAGAATCATGATTAACTGTCCTTACATCTGGAGCATTTGCCTTCCTGTCTCTTAGTTGTCAGCATCATTACCAAAACTACTAATGCTCGTAAACAGCCAATGATCTTACATTTTATATTCAAAACAATAGAATATTTCCCTAAGAAGTATGAAATGTGTTTTGTGTTCACGCTCGTGTCTTCTATGATGCTCTTATTTTAAAAGGATAAAAACCGTATTTCCGTTATTCGGTTAGACCACCACACAGTTGCCCCGATGCACCCGTCGCGAGCTAACGCTAAACAAACATGTCTCTGCTACATTATGAGACCCGGACCTTAATGATACGTAACGCTGCTAGGCAAATGAAAAGGAAATGTGCCGACATAAAGCTGTTACATTAGCTCATGACTAGTGGATTTAGCATCCTTGGTTAGCTTAGTGTAGCTTTTTATGACCGTGTTTACACATTGCTAGCTAGCTCTCCAACTTGCTACTGTAAGCTAGCAAAATGGACCTTGGACAATGTTGTACAACAATTTAAAAGAGGTTACATGGAGCACAACGTCTTTGCCATTAGATCAACTTATCAGTGCTTATAGGTTGCCTCAATTGCCAAGTTGGACAACGGTTAGTAACTTGCTGTCAAAGTTTTCTTTTGCTAACGTAACTGCACAGTGCTAGCTGGTTAGCAGCTAGCTAAGGCAAACTATAATTAGTTAGCTAGCAAAACTGTAAGACATTTTTTGCGGTTAATTTTGTCAGCTCAACGTATTAATTTTTAACAAAAGTTTCGTGTTTACGTAGAAATTAGCAGTTTCTAATGATGAAAGTTTGCGTCACTATCTTTAAGCTCTTTGTATATCATTACGTTTGCGAAGTCAGTGTTTATTTTACATGTCCTGTAACGTCCTGCTGTCGCTGTGTAGCTAACCATGAAAATAAAGGCAGTGAGTTGGAATAAAACCAGCTACTGTTACTGTAACCCTACTACATGCCAGGACAACATATCAAGGCATTAGAAGACTGTTAATTGTGCAACACAGCAACTACTTAAAATGTCATTAAAACTGTAAAGGAACATGTGCGGCGTGATGCAATTTTCAGAAAGAGAAGGGCAGAGTTACAATAAGAAATTGTAGCAGGTTGAATCAACTTAATTGTTCAGTTATCCTGAAAAATTATATTGGTCTTGTTGTAGGTACAGTGAAAGACAATTTTAAGGAAAACATTACGACATGATACTGTAAAGTTACACGAAGAGTAGAGCAGAATTGCAGAAGACTATTAATGGGATCAGGGAATTTACATCCACAACATCTGTTTTGGCCATAGACTGTAACTAGCTGAATAAAGAAGGTTTTGTCCAGTTGTGTAATAACATATAAATGTCTATTATGGTATGTACTTGAAATAGTGCCGTTATGAAACCATCAGCAATTATTTGTTCACTATCTTCTCATTTTGGTCATGTTCTTCTAGGCCTCCCATGGAAAATTTGTCTGATGTATTAAGCTTTTAAATGGTAGTGCTTTTGTTTTAGAGAGGTGTGGATTAAGGCATTTGTCATTGTCGATGGAGGTTAGGGATTTGAGTGTGTTGAGTATACCATGGCCTTGGCTTGAGCGGCGCAGCCTGTGAGGCTCATAATTGGTTTAAAGGTGACAGGAATCATGGTATTTCTAAGGGTACTGCGTTTATTGTTTGGGATAATTGATTCAAATTTGTCCCAAATATGGACTATAGAAATTCCTTTTGCTGCCCTGACCCCACGTTCTAGACAGCAGCATGACTTATTACGCTAGTTAATACAATAAACGCTGAAACACAGTGACTAGATGTATCACAACTTCGATAAAACTTAAGGTCATCTATGTCTTAGATATCATTTTTTATATTTCAACAACAAAACCTTTAACTATTCATTTTATGTGGATTTGCAAGTGTCATGATCACATTTTGCAGGACAGCTGATGTTTAAGAGTTAAGATTTTGATGTTGCAAAAGGGCAGAGAGTACATTATTCTGAAAGTGTGTTAATTTAGTGACGTACAACTGAATTTTATTTTTTCACTGTACCTTGTATTACAATATTTCCTGGATTGTAAGGTGCAGTCTGTGTTTCTGCTTGTTGTTTTCATTCCTGTAGGTCAGCTGGTTGAGGGCTCAGAGACAATGACTACCTCTTGATTCATTCCTGCCGTCAGTGGACGACTATTACTGCTCACAGTCTGGAGGAGGGACACTATGTCATTGGGCCCAAGATAGAGATCCCAGTACATTATGAAGGGAGCTACATCCTGGTGCTCAAGGCTCTTGAATTTACTTGACGTCTTTTGATGGTGTGTCTTTTTATATATCAAACCAAGAAAGTCAGGTGCTTCAACTGACAACCGGGGTGTTCAAATTGGGACGTCTGGGCCCCATAATATATTTTGATGGGGTTTTGGTGCCACTAGTGTTGAAAGGTTTTTTGAACATGTGAAGCTTCATCCCAAACCTTTCTTTTTTTTTGATATTTGCACTGACAATTACAATCCATGCTTGACCCCATCATTGCATTGATGTGTCGTTTCCTACTTCAGGCCAGTTCAAGCTGCTGGAGCAGGACAGAGAGTCAAGGAGCCTGTGCAGTACTTCACAGCGTGGAGGAGGTGGCTAAGCATTCCCTGAAAGGGTATACGTCATGGAAGAATCACCTTCAACGTTAAGGTACGTAACAATTCACTGAAAGGTTAGAGAGCGGTGCTGGGAAAGAGAGATATTTCCATGCGTTTATGTTCTCAGCACAGTGAGACAAAATCTGTGTTTTTTTATTATTATTATTATTATTATGCACCCACATTACTACTGATGACATAGTTTGTCCCACCTCTCGACCTGGGTCACGACACCAATTGGTCAACGCGGGCTAAGTCTGTCAACCACAAGCCAGTCCTGGTTGAGGCATCAGTGTGAAAGGGGTGTGATGGAGCTTTGACTTCCAACTCTGACATCAGGGTTTCAATAAATTAAGATTTCCAGTTCTTCCTGTTAAGACTCTCAAAACCGCATGTTTTAAGTAAATTTTGTTTATTTGCAGAACTTTCTGCTCCACAAGGTTTGGAAAAAATGATTTAAGCTAGCCCTCCATTCAAATGTATCCTTTTATATAATCTTTGTTGGGGTCAATTTTTACTTTGAGATTCCTCTCAGACGTAACGAAGTGACAGTCTTTCAACCACACTGATATTGAATTTTAGGGTTCAAAACCTTCTTTTTTCACATTTACTGACACACAAGGACGTGATATAGTAGTTCTTCGTTAAATCATGCCGACCTCTATACAGAAAGCAATGTTAATGCACCAACCTCATGTTTACTGACGGAGATTTTACTTGAAAAGCAAAAACAAAATAAGTGGAAAAGCTCTCTTCTTCAGTACTTAGGCCCATATCTCATCTTTTTTTACAGATGGCATCAGGAGAATGCAATGAAGATACTGAAGTTTACAACATTACCCTAACACCGGTGACGAGCTGACCCTGATGGGCCAGGCTGAGATCCTATATGCCAAGACCTCCAAGGAAAATCAAGATTGAACACCATTTTTAAGAAGATTGGGAAGCTGAACTCCATCATTAGGATCGTCGAGGTAGATGCCCTGCTTGATCTGCATGAACCATCGCACCAATGAGAGCATCATGCCTGCCTTTCCAGTGCAAAGGCAGGTTCAGCACCTGCAGTCCTCTGGAGCTGCAGATGCAGGACGCGCGCACATCATCAGAACATTGTGTGAAAAACCCGTCTCCCGGTGAATGTCACGGTACCCAGCAGTCCGCCCCGCAACCAGCACGACCTGCACCTCATCCGTGAGGGTCATCGCTACAAATTGGTCAACATTCAGACGAAGACGGTGGTTGTGTGCTGCGTTCTGCGAAGCAACAAAATCATCCCCAGTCCATTTCCCCTTCCACATGGCCATGCCTAGATTTTATTCCAGAAGAACTGCTGCCAAGGGAGTTGTGGCTAGACACTATGGTACATCGCTGGTTCTCCTTCTGCCAGAGCTTTTGACATAGACGACTATTCGCGTGCCGTCCGCGACGTTCGGACGGACTGGAACGCGACGGTAAGAGTCCCAAAAAAGCCAGCGGGAATGGCAGTTGCAGTGGAAGCAGCGGAGGCAGCAGCGGCTTCCAACGTTGTCCCAGCCACATGCAGATTCCCAGCCTCTTTGATTTATGCCCGGGTGAACTCACCCAGTCCTTCCACCGACTGTCTGTGTGTGTGTATGGCAGCAACCTGCACGGTAACAGTGAGGTCAACTTGCGGGCTGTATGACTCTGTGTGGAGACTGGGCTCTTCTGCCTTCTGATAGCGTCCCCCGACCCGGCAGAAAGTGAACACTTTTCCCCCCGAACCGATGATACACAAACCAAAAATTATCCCTCACAAGTTGGACGTTCCCTATGAGGAGCTTGGTTTGGATCACTTGAGAGGTCAGATCCCAAAACCTTCTTTGAGTGAGGGGATTCGAGGCACCAACAATGGCTGTGGTACAGCAGCAGCCCTGTCCTACCCCGGTCACTTCTCCTCTGGCGCAACCACGTTCATATGCGTCTCTTACTCCACCACCAGTTCCACCCAAGTCTGAAGCTGTGATATAATCTGTTGTGCTTTAAATTGTAATCCTTAAGATTTCAGTCTTCGTTGATTTGGTGACACCCGGTTTCTGTGGTACGGCAAGTGCGGTTTAAAACTACAGCTTCTTTGTCAAAAAATACACAGACAACTGAGGCATAAGAATACAGTGCAACCAAACAAACTTGCTTGTTTTAATCAGAGTCATTAAATGGGGCGCCCGGGCAGCTCAGCTGGTAGCGGGCGCCCACATACAGGGGTTAACTCCTCGAGGCGCAGGTTTCGACTCCAGCCTGCAGCTCTTTGCCTCTCGCCCTTTCTGTCTGTCAGCTTCCTGTCATAAAGGCCAAAAATGCCCCAAAAATATTCTTAAAATAAGAGTCATTAAAACATTATTGTAACTGTTATTTTAGTTTGGTTTTCCACACAGAAAGGCCCGTTTGGTGACTTGCTGCGTTTGGAGGTGTGGCAGCCTATCGCCTGCTTCTCTTCATCAACCTTTCACTGTTAAAACATTAAAATGATCGGTCTGACAAAAACAATGCTGGAAATGACTGTTGTCTTGTTTTGTAGAGGCTTTTTGATGAAGCTGAATAACACACTTCTAGAGATTTTTCCAAAAAACGATTTAAAAGAAAAAAAAAAGATGCATTTTGTATGTCAGTCTGACATTTATGCATTTTTTGCTTTCGCTCTGTTGTGCTGGAAAGGGATAGGATGTAGTAGTGGAATCTTTGGTTAAAAAATTTTTTAAAAAAAAATCAAACCATAAATAAAAAGCGTTTCCTGTGGCTGTTTTCACAAAACTGCTTCACATAAAATCTTGAGGATTACAACTTTAAGCGGTCACACCTTAAGTTTTACAGAAGGAAAAAATTTGATATGTTGATTTTGCCATCGGTTTTGAAAGTCAGCTCGTTACCTTTCTAGGTGAAGGAAGAATGCCGTCTTCTGAACGCCCCCCCGATTCCTCCACGAGTTTGAAGCGATGCCGTCAGTGCCCGTCCTGTCCAAACCACGGCAGCAAGGGACTTCTCGGTCTCCAAGTCCAACCCTCTCCTATTATTCCTCTGGTCCTCCACAACATGTAAGACTTGGTCCCATTTCCTAGCACTCACTTGACCCACGTGTGCTTTAACAAAAGTGTGGTGTTATAAATCCGACAGTTGTCTTTCCAATTGAAAGTTTTAAATGCTAATTTATGCCGTTTTAAATGCTCATATATACATTTCATGTTTCTAGAGAACAGTTTTGTGTTTTTGTCCAACTTACCCGTAAATCCCCTAGATCTTTGAAATTAGTCTCCTTATATTTCCTGTGTCCATTACAGTTTCTATACTTTATCAACCCCATTTTTGGTAACAGCTATAAAATGTCAAGTTTTTGTTTATATGTTAATATTAAATCATATGATGAGGTCTAGTGAGGTTTCCTCTACCACAAATAATTTCATATTGTTTCCATCAGTATGGAGCATCTGAGCAAGAGGGCTGACCCACCAGAGCAAAGCCCCGTGTGCTACCCCTGTACCTGGAGTCGCTCCGCCAGCACCGAGCCCAACGCTGCTGGTCCCAGTGGCACCCCCCAGCGGGCGGGATGTCCTCCAGGCTGTCCTTGGCCAAACAACTTCAGCGGTGGAGAATCGCACGGCGTGGAGGAATTTCTGCCAGCCAGCTGTCGAAGTTACTACAGTTACCCCAGAAAAAGATCCCCGGGCACCCCAAAGACCTGCACATCCAGCCTCGGTCGACTTTGACGGCCGAGAGCACGGACACAGCAGTCAGGACCTGAGGTCGTCTCTGAACCAGTTCTGCACCAATCTTCAAGTTAAATTCAGAAATGTACAGAGACAAGCCCCTCGAGGATCCTAACACTAAGCAGAGCCTCTCTTGCCCCATCTTACCACCGAGACAACCCAAACCCAAAGCCCTAAGGAGGGCACAGACTCCCTGTTTGGTATCCGGCTGTGACAGTGAGCAGGAAACTTCCAGTTGCTCACGTCTTCGCATGAGAGGGCACAAAAGAGATAAGTAACTCATTAACTCCTAACTGCCCCCGCTGCACAGTGGCAGCCCCCGTCCAGTCTGCTGCCTTTCGTTGAAGAGTGTCCAAATCTCTAAGGTTTATCGGCCTGCCAGATGACATCGTGTCTCTTTTGTGTCCGAGAAGATCGACGGGATATTACTCCTCCGCTCACTGAGGAGATTTTGTCAAGGACTTCAAGCTAGCAACTGCAGTAAAGAAACTCATGCAGTTTCATAAACGGGTGAGACCCAAGGTCTGACTACCAGTCTGTGACACTACTTCTGTGATGGGGTCCGGCCCTTCAGTCTGTATTGCATGCACACCCCTAGCCAAAAGATGTTACTTTATTGTGGGGCTAGTTGGGATTTGTGTCATTTCCCCAGCCAACCTAGATCTGTGACAGCCTACTTACTAACTGCAGGAATAATTTGGCACTTTATGAAGACACGTTCATGGTGGCTACGTTTAGCTCTTTCCTCCCCGCAGCCTAGCTAGCTAAACTAAGCTAACTGGTGTTCATGTTATCACACAACTCCTAATTTAAGCTACAAATATAAAGGAAAACATTGATGTGACAAACATAATTAAGATTTGCTCATTCTGTCCTCAAAAGGGGAATATTACATTTCTTCTGCTCTTTCTGGGATTTTTCAAAGGCTACAGTAAGGATGTACTAACTAGGGTATGTTTGCCTTAGTTACCACATTAAAACAACAACAATGTAAATGTTGTGCAGTGACTACACAATTGGATATTAGCAAAAACAAAGCTTGCATCCCAAGCTTCAGTCCTTCCAGAAAAACGTGATTATGCAATCAAATAATTCAATGCATTCAGCTAAAGTCCTGCATTTTATGCGGGGCTTGCATGATTTAATAATCCCAGCATTTTTGTTGCAAAAAAGTACACAAAAAATCATAGCAGAAAGATGAAAAATGATGTGTTTATTTTCCCATATTGCCATGGGAACGTTTTTAGTGTCAGTGTGTTATTAAGTAACACTCTTTTGCATCAAACCACAGTTTGTGCAAGTCCCACAATTTCATTGCATTAAATTGCATAAATATCCGCTATTCCATTGCATTTTTTTTAAGAAAACGTGGCGCATATGCAAGGCTTTTTTGCAACAATCACAAAAACGCACACATTTTTCTGGAAGGAAGCTTGCTTCAGTCGGCGTTTTCACGACGTCAGGGATGTGATGAAGAATGTTCTAGACATGAATTAAAACAGTCAGGACCTGCCTGGCCGTCTGCTCCCCCTTTAAAAGCTCGGTCTGCATCATGGACCTTCAGAAATGGCAAGAAATAACGACGTAAACCTGACCTCTGACCGTGGTATCATCCGATGGACAGCACCCAAATTAGAAAATGAATTTGATAAAACCAAACATCCGCTTTTAATGAAATGGAAAAGTGCTGTGGGTTCATTAAGAGCTGGTTTCCCAGTCTAGTTTTAGAAGATAAAGGGTTGCATGTAAGAAACCAGCTGCTGCGTTGGCCATCACAAATCCCACCCGCGTTCTTGGAGTGATATTCTACTTGGAAGAGTGAGCCCAATCATATGATTATGACGTCTTTTTGCATCAAATGTCGATTTGTCAACTCCTTATGCAATTTCTATTTGAGGCCTTTTAAATCTGAAGTTGAATGAAACTATGTTGCTATTTGCTTTAACCTTAACCATCTCCGCTGAAAGTACTTGAGGTTATTTATAGCAGGAAAGACTAACTGAGGCCTGACATACTGCGTTAGTCTGAAACTAACATGGAAAGAACCAACAGAGGTAATGGACCATCATGCACTTTGGTAATTTCAGCCTTTTAAATGCATTGCAGTTCAAGTCTTTAAATATAAACCTAGACATAAGAGTGTCTATGTAGAGAGTGATGCACTACACACTTTTTCAAAACTACATCGGTACTTCTCGTTTGTTCCGTATGTATTGTACAAGTGTCTTCTAATACTAGAAACAAGTAAACGATAGCGCCTTAACCCCGAGACCTAAATATATAAAATACACTTTAGCTTAAACATTTCATCTTAGTTGGTCAAAGGGACTGCTGGAGAATCTACTCTCGAGGCGGATGTGGGGGGTGTTAGCACCCAGAGCCATGTGAGGTCAAATTGAAATTGATCTGCGCAAAATGAAATATTGGTACCCAAACTTTTGTTGTTGTTTTTCCCCTTAGCCTTGATTCAGAGTTTTTTCATGCAGTCATTCAACATAATGCCTAACCATGCAGATGAGGCTGAATGTGACGTTTGCCTCAGCAACGAGTCTTTCTAAAAGCCAGGTCGGACCTTCTTTTCTCCCTGACCTTTTTGCAGTGGGTTGTTACTATTGGACTTGATTTCTTGTTTTTGTAATTGTTGATGTAATTACAAATGTATGTGATTTTTTTTTTTCTTTTTCTTTTCTAAGAAGGGATTACTATGTTGGAATAATTTGATTGAAAAAAGGGCTGGATTTTTTTTTGGTCCGACTACTATGATCTAAAATAACACACAAGGTCACAAAATAAAAGATCTCCATCCCATTCACACACCATGGACAGTGACCCAAAAACTCTGATAAAAGCCACTGTGTTGGGGTCATTTCCCACATTTCTTGGTCACATTGTCCCCCATTCTTTGTGGGGGACAGGCTATGTGTCCCCCGTTGACGCTGTTTAATTACACAGGTGATCACGCTCACTAAATGCAACCAAAAAGCCCGCGCGCTCCGACGCAAATATTGAAATCACCACAGTGTTTCAACTTCAGGGAATAAAATCACGCATGCCAAAGGAGTCTGCATTTTAACTTTGAATAATTGTGAGTCTATACTGTACCTGTGAACACCAACGACGCCACCCGGGCCGGTGATTACAGCACCAGTGCAGTAAACACTACTGGGTAACTCCTTTCACGATGATCTTTGGTGCAAAAAGGAGGGAAATGACAGAACAGGCGACGCTGGGTTTGAAAGCATTACTCACATCTGGAGTTATTGACCGTTGTCCTTTAATTCAACTCACGTTTCCCTTTGTTTGATTGTATTATCTTTAAAATGGATAACCCGATGTCTTCCGCTTCCTTTGTTGAAGTAGCCGTTTAGCGCCGTTCATGTGAAATCGTGAATTATGTCGAGATTGCACATTTGATCATTTGCACAACCACGGTCGTATGAAACGGGGCTGTTGAAAAGACGTCAGCACCCGAGGGGATGAAGACATGCTCCAGGATAGTGGAATATGCATCATGTAATGTCCTATATAAGCACACATAACCAGCTGATAAATTGGCAAAGTACAGATAAGTAACAATCAATAGAATCAAACACACGTTAGTAATCTCTTGGCAGATTTTACTTGCTTGCTTGTTTTAATAATTGATTAAATGTTGAAGACATTTTTAAAGCAAAAATAGACAGGCGCGGTTTTTGTTTAAAAATGTTATTGTAATTAACTTCTTTAGGTTTTGGCTCTTGGTTACACAAACCAATACTGGCATCCCCTTTAGGTAATAATTAATTCCTTGTTATGAAAAAGTTAGTTGTAATCTATTTGTAGATTAGTAGATTTACAGTAATTATTCCAACGGGCCCTAAAGATATTATATAATGGGACTTACCAGCACCCTGACTCTTCTTCTTTGTCTGCATGTTTCACGAGAATTATACAGATATTACAAATCTGTCAACAAATTGTAGAAACTCCTCAGTAGCACGTTGCAGATGCATTTTGGGAAGCGTAACGTGCTTCAATCAGTTCCTGTTTTGGAGCCGCGTTGCCGCGTTTTCCTTTCTTACACCAACCAGGTTACAGCTCTCAGGTCAAGGAAACACTTCTGCTTTTTATTGCTCACTTCCATAACTGTTTGATATTTATAATAACCCTAAAGTGCCCTCAGGACTTAATTCAATTGGCCTACAGGGATAACTGATATATATTATATATATTTATATATTTTTAAGTCATATCTTGAATATATCTTTGGGGTGATGGGTCGAGGTGGACCATGCGGTCTTTGAATTATCATCCATTCGTTTAATGAAACTAAGGTATTGAATACATGGTTCTTTTAAATCATACTGTTATATATACTAGTATACAGAAAAACCAACATATTTATGAGAAGATATCTTTCTAGTTAGTTAACAAGTATGCATGATATTTGCATATTTATTGTAGTTTAACTAAGTAAAATAAGTTTACTAATGGAAACTAGGGCGGCACCATATGGAAAAAATGTCTGATTGCGAATCTTTTGACGTGATATTGCGATGTGATTCACGATTTCGAGGGATTGTCATGTTTGTATCATTCCCTTCCCCAAAAAAAAATTTTCAGTGACTATGTTAATCTAAAAAATTTAAGATTTTATAGGGGATTTTTGCGAGGATCTTTAACCAACAAGAGTTTTCTGTTTTCCTCTTTAGCAATATTGCGCCCATATGCGATTTTTGGATGTACACTAGTCCATATGTGAATAATTGTGCAGCGCTAACCGTAAACCTATTGGTCTACTGCCTCACTCAAAGTTTCACCTTCAACAGTTTTGAGGCAATGGGTTTCCATGGGAAATTCTAGTAAAGTCAACTAGAAAAACTGTAATCTTCTGACATTTTACTGGCTAGTTTCAGTATAAACCGTAGTCCTGTATGAACATGTTTTGTATATATTAGAAAATCCCCACCTCATGGCCGGGTTGGTCCAGTGGTATAGCGGTGCGCACATCTACTGAGACGGAGGTCCAGGGAGAATCGGGTCCCTGTGAGGGTTCTGCCCCCCACCCCCACCTAACTGTCCTGTCAAAACTAGAGGGGGAAAAGCCCAGAAAATAATCTATAAAGAAAATCCAAGGTAAAAAAAAATTGACCATTTTTGTCCCTTTTTTAATTTTCACTAACCACCTTAACTACCACAGTTTTATACTTTTTCAAATACATGTCAATAACCCTCATTTATATGGATTATTCCTAATATTTAAGTTGAATACAGAGTACGGTGCCTTGCTTAAGAGCGGAGGTGAATGAGCATCTCTCCCAGCCACCATCCACATCCGTACTTTTGGTCCTATGGGGACTTGAACACCGGCGACCCCTCCGGTTCCCACCCAACTCCCTACGGACTGAGCTAACTGCCCCCCCCCCCCCCCCTTGGTTTGGTTTAAAAGAAACTCATTTTTCAGATATAGACCTTTTTTTAAAGGGTCAGACTATTTCACCCGACAACAACAGAGATTATTTATGACAATTGAATCGCTTGTTCTCGATACATACCACCCAGTTCCTCATCATTCAATTGTATTTATACTATTAATTCTTAATAGAGTTATCTCAGGACACTTTACGGGATAGAGTAGGTGCTTATACCACCTCTACTAATACGTTTAAAGTCCACCAACTTCTAGTGTCTCCCTCGGACAGCAACACCTGTGCGACCCATTTACTCATTGCACTTATGCTCAGCAGCTAGGTTCAATTCCCCACCATGACACGCGTTTTCTGTTCCATGTTTTCGTGTTGTCCAAACTGGATTCTATTTAAAACTTAATCAACCTAAAACCTCTGCTATTGTTACTAAGCTCATAGATAAAGAAGTAGCTGTTTTCATTATCCTGTTAGACAATCAGCATCATTGGATGCCTTAAAGTAGGTGTGTTTTAGATTTTACTTTAGACACCTTCCTCCCCCCCCCCCCCCCCCCCCCCCCCCCATTAGAACCTAACCCAACCACGAGGCCTCAGCTCACTATTTCCACCCCTCCGACTCTTGTCAGGCCAAATATGGATGACAAAGTGCCTGACTTTCAGGAGGCGGGGCCGGTTCCGCGTTTTTATTAACGCTGGTCCTTTCTCCAAGCTTCACATCGCCTCCTGACCATTCCCAGGACCAGTACCCAGGACAGGACCACTTCCACGCCTCCAGAGCATTCGTTCAGCTCTCCAACCTCCTCCTCCGGTCTGCTGTCCTCGGTTGAATATTTCAATCTATCATTGTTACACATATTGGGGTTAGATCATTAGAATGTCTATGGGTTAGGCTTATTTCTGGTCATGAAATAGAACTTTTGGAATGCATATGGGTTTAATTGTAAATATGAGTTTAGAGTAAAGTAAAGGTTACTGTGACATATTGGCAGTTCCTGGATGAAGAAAGACAATCAAAGAACAACACGATCTACTTGATATTGATGAAAGTTCACACCCTCCATTTGCGTAATTCTATGGCAGTTCTATCGGTTAGGCTTGATAGATCGGGGGGGTCCTTCATGTTTTTGTTAGGCCAAGGACCCATAGCTGAAAGAGAGATGAGCAGAGACCCCCTACCGCTACTGTTATAGGGACGTTATTAGGACAATAACGTGTGTGCGGCTAAAGCCTTCACCACATACCTTTTTATAGTGTGATGCTAAGCAATCAAACAATATTATTGACTTTTTCCATCGCATTTATACCTCAGGTTTTTTTTTTTTTTTTTAGATTATTTTTTGGGGCATTTTAAAGCCTTTAATTGACAGGACAGTTATAGTATGCAAGACGGAGAGAGGGGAGACGATGCATCAAGGGCCGCAGCTGGATTCGACCACCCGGGTCCCCGCGTCTAGGATAACAAACCTCTATATAGGGACACCCGCTCCACCAACTGAGCTATCTGGTGCCTATACCTCTCACGTTTTTAATGTTAAACTACTGGATGCACAGTGTACTACTTTAGACCAGGAAGCATCAGGTGTCCATTTAACAAATCCCAATTAAGGCCATTTTATGAGATGACTCACTGTTAATGTCTAAGTTTCAGACATTTACACATTCTAATTTTGGGTAATTTTTTAAATGATTAATCACTACCTTGTTGTCCCCCTTCAGTGCTCTGAGGACCTCCTAAGGGTCTTGAACCCGCTGAGATAGGTTGTAAGAGTTCGGTGCAAGAGTTTCCCAAATTCCACATAATAACTTATTCATGGTGGCTCTCCAACAAGTTACAGACGTTAGAGCACATAAAACGGTATCCACCACTTCCTGTCTTAACTGGTTGTCCTTAAAGGCCGTGACACCCACACAGGTGCGTTTTTCAGTTTAACTGGCGGGTAGGACTCCATCCCCGGACTGACTGAGATTCCTCCTGAGCCTCCTAGGTTGGCGTAGTGCTAATCACCAAACACACAACTCCCCTGTACGGTGGTGTTTCAACTGCTTAAAACGGTCTACCTTGTGAGTAAACAAGTGACATATTTGTTGTGTGTGTGTGGTGTGTGGTGTGTTGTTGTTGTGTGTGGTGTTTGTGTTGTTGTGTGTTTGTGTGTGTGTGTGTGGTGTGATGTGGTTGGTGTGTGTGTGGTGTGTGTGTTGTTGTGTTGCCAGTCATGTGGGACTCCAGCCTGCTGTTTCTCCTGCTTGCTGACCTCCTGCCTCCGTGTCTCAACGTTCGCCTGGCCGCATTCCCTCCAACGAGGGACAACACTTGAGACAAAGTAAATCAAGGATGTCTGTTCACAGCTCTGTACTCTTTGTTTAAGAATAATCATGCTGGACCTGAAGAGTCCGCTTGTTTACAACGTTGTGGGCGAACCGGGGGCTTGCCCTACCCTTTAGGGCCTGATCAAAACATACTCTCTATCGCCACATAGACGCCGATATCCCAACCTGCTTATATTTAAAGCTCTTACGTCAAAACCTCCGACCAATTTCCGGCAACATGAAATGGGACTGCTGTGTGCACCGGGGGCCTATCCAGGGTCTCAGTGAACGACATAGAGAACTCCTTGTCTTGATACACTGCACTAGGGACTGATCTGCAGGCAAAGTGGAGTTCTTCCAAAGGTACAAAAGGCAGCAGTGGACAGCACTTGGTCTTGCACCGTTACCGCTGACGCGTGACCAGGATCTGTAACCCCGAACCTTGGAGACTTCAACTGGGCGACAGATTAGATGTCACGAAAAAAGATTTGAAGCGCAGTTTTTCGCCTCTTGAATGAGTTATGTGTCAAGGTAAATACAGCTTATTGAAAAGTAACACGATTCAAAGACATATGACCAATGGCAATGGCCGGACACGCACATGAAGATCGCCTCCCTCGTTCTCCCTGCAGACTCCTTGTTCCAATCGCACCAAGATCGCTTAGCTGCAGATGAAGCTTACATCTAGAAAGGGATCATCTTTTGAGCGCAACTCTGTATGCAAACCAAAATCATCAATAACATAGCACACACATTCTCGTCGTGCAGGTTCGGCGGATCTGTCCAAAATTATTACAGGTATGTACTTCTGGTTGTTGCGTTTAACAACCCAAAACTGCAAAAGATTATGACAATAACCCACTACGTCAAATCATTATCTGTTCGGTTCACTGAGGTCAGAAAGGGAAGGGTACGTGGCGGTAGCCAACAGGTGAGGGGGACACAAGCGAGCCCGAGCCGTTAGAGATCCGATTTACAAAGTGACGTACTGGGAGGATAAAATCCTTTTCAGATGTACGTTGAAGAGACTGTAGAACCTGTGAGAACGCGTGAGTCACATACATAACAGTCGTGCCTTCCTTTAAATTTAAAAGTCAACAAAAGTTTACCACCGTCCACCAATTGCCCCAAACAATCATCACTCGTGGAAAGACACGTCTATGTGATGTGATTAGATGGCAACCTTTGCCGCACGAACTCCACTAGTTATCTTCTTAACCACCACTCTATAACCGGACCTAATCGACTGTCGGGCCGATATACGGTGGCCCTGGAATTGGACCCATTTAAGTTAAGAGTGACACAGAGCTGAGGGGTAATAGGAGACCGCTGCCCACATTGAGACTGCGGGCCGAAACGGTGAGTGTGTTTGTTTGTTGGTCGCCAGACACCTTCATAGAAATATGCGTGCCGTACCCTTACTTCGGTCAAGCGCAGTGCGACCGCGCCTAGGCCGAGCCGCCCTGCTCTTCTCTTAGCTGCCGCTGCCGCAGCGCCTTCGCCGCCCCCCAGAGATGCAGCGGCCACTGATGTTTCAGCAAATTACGTTCGTAAATCGGTATCGCATAATGGCCGATACTAATATGCATATATGAAAACAAAAATCTGCATTATCATATTCTATAGTGAGACTCTACATTACAGCAATACTTATGTTGGGAATTTTGGGTTATGTGTTTCTGGTTTAAAAAAAAGATATTTTTTACACAGATATAACACATCTATATATATATATATACCACAACAGCACACAACACCGTTTGAATACCTTAATACAGCCACTACACACACACAATTATTATATAGCGCCACATAACTACATACCACATACCAATACATATGCCCGTATACATATATATATATATATACTCATACCATACATCCACCTATATATTTACACCCCACACACACACACACACACACACACGACACACACACACACACACACACACCCCACACACACACACCACACCCACGACACACACACACGACCACATAGGCCAATATCATAACTATCCCCCGTCCCTCCAAAAACGTGATCTGCACCATTGCATAATTCAATGCATAATCAGGCCAAGTCTGCATATTTATGTCGGGAAGACATTTTTTTTCAATACGTCGCACTTTTGCCCAAAATTTGCAAAATTGCAGATTTCCATGTCAGAAATAATGCCGGCTTTGCAGTGATGTCTACAACCCATTGCATGTCAAGTCCACAAATATCGTAGCAATATGTGTGAAAGTTGTTGCGTTTACTTCCACACCAGACAGGCCATTTTCCCCTGTTTGCCATGGGACGTTGAAGTGATGTAATTCTGACACAGACAAACTCCAGTGTTATTTTTCATCAAACAGCAGTATGTCAAGTTCCCAAATTTTCCCGCATAAATATTCATAAATATCCTGCATATTCCATCGCAAAGAAAACGGTGGCGCATTAGGCAAATTTTTTCAACAATCACAAAAAAACCCTCGTGGATTTTTTCTGGAAGACTGATATACGCTTTTTATTCAATAGAGTTTTATACTTGAAGGCATTTTTGGTGACGTCCGGACTTGAGACCAGCCGTTGAATATTCGTGCATAAGGAGGAATAACACCTGGACACAATAATAAAGATACTGGCACCACCATCATTAATAATCATCCAACCCGCCCCCCCCCCCCCCCCCCCCCCTCGACTACCACCATCCACAAACCTAGCCGTGTAAACCCCCCCGCCCGCCCTCAACCCCCCACAGAGTGTACCAACCTTACTCCCAGGGGAACACCCCCTTATAGCACCCACATACTTCACCCCCCCCCTATACTAAACCCCCCCCCCCCCCCTTCCGCCCCCCCCCCCCTGCTTTGTCACTCTATATGCATGTTTAGGCATCGCTAGCATGGGTGTACTGACGAACACGTAAATTTTTTCCTTGAACATTGGCATTTAATCTAAAAATGAAACTACGTCCTCTTACGTCCCACCCACCTTTACCCCCACCCTAAAGACCCCCCCATAATAAAACACCACCCTCCCCCCTTACCTAAACCACCCCAACAACATAATTCCCTTAAATTCACTCACCCCTAACACCCAAACCCATCTACCCCCCCCCCCTCTTTTTCCGCGGTGGAAGTAGAGATACTACTGAAGGAGTCTCAGGACCGGTCGTCAATTGGGGGGTGGGGGGTGGTTTATATTATTTCGTTAATTTTTTCCCCCAGTTGAAATCATTTTCCCTAATTATTTTGACACCCCGGAATGAATGGCAGCACAATTCATGTGGTTGCTATCTTGCAATAATGATGAAAGAGCATAAAGTAAAAATATTCTGCCGTTGTGACTTGGGAATAGTCTCCAAATTGAAGGGTTTTTTACTTTTTTTTTTTTTTTTTTTTTTTTTTTTGTTTTTTACTGAATGGGCCCAGCCAACTTCTACACCCCTCCAACCAAGTTCCATGGAAAACCGGGCCGCGTTTTTTTCAGACAAACATGAGCCAGCAACACTACCTCCTTGGTGGAGTTTAAAACTATTTTGTGCAAGTTTGGCCGATATTATTTCAGTTTTACATACGAGTACATTACTAAAGATAAGTGATCGGCCTCTCAACACCTTTACAATCTTATTTTATTTTGAAGTTACAAGAACATTAATAATCAATGGTATGATTTCTTCTGATCAAATAAGGTTGAAAGTGCTTGGCAATGATTTGTAGGGTACTATTTCCCCGATAGCATCCTTTTCCAGATTAATTTCTTGTTTTTGGTAAAGTGTGGGACATTTCTGACAAAGGATTTTTTTAAAGAGATCGTTTGGCACCTAAACTTTTCTCTACACGCTTCTAGTCCGTAGATCTGTTCAGTAACAACGATAGCCACCTGTGTTGTGGCTGTTCACCTAACCATACCGTTATTAGATTTCCCAATCAAAGATCACATCCACCATGGTTCCCAGCCCACCCGACTCGGCGGCCAGCCACACGTGTTCCTGGGGGGGGCTCTGGTCTCTCCATGGTCACGCATCGTCCAACCTCTCTGCTTCTCTTCCTTCTCCACCGGTAGGCCTGCGCGGAGCCCCTAGCCCCGGCGTTTGTGCTCCTTCGGACCCCGAGCGCCACCCGCCTGCAGGCCCCGGAGCGGGGTTCCTTCTCAGCCCAGTCGCCATGCTCCTCACTGCCACCACAAGAACACTCCTCACGCACACGTCAGAGATTCATTCCAAACTGGAACTAAAGCTTTTGATTGAGCCTTATGGAAGAGATTATGACATACTAAAAGACAAAGGCAACGCATATATCAGACTACAAAGAGTTGAACAAAAAACTGACCATGTGTCAACGAGGTATGTTTTGATTGAGATTTTATTTGCCAATATTCATTGTATCGGAAGAGATGAATTCAGGACCACTGATGTAACCTTTAATATTTTTATAGTTGTATTCTGAACATCTTCCATCGTTTCAGAGTTCTGAGACTAAGTCGAACTCCAATTCCATTATTTTCCACAACCAGTGGCCTTATCCTCTTCCGTCGGAATTGCATGTGTAGAAAATTTATTAATTTGAATGGTTTCCGCACCGCCTTGTATACATCATGGACATCGTGTCCTACTGATAGAATACTCGAGCTGTACATATCCATGATCTGTATGTCTTTCGTTTGGATGGGTTATTATTTTGGTTTGATGTAGAACAAAATTGAGCAGTTGTTAAGACTGGAAAAGCGCTATATAAATACAGCGCATTTACATTTACATTTATATAAAAGACTTCAGATACAGTATTAGGGACCACTAAGGTCTATATAAAATAGACTTCAGA
>NW_022605576.1:1593194-1594244 GCF_008692095.1 Etheostoma spectabile | reverse complement strand
TGTTAAGACTGGAAAAGCGCTATATAAATAACGCACGCATTTACATTTACATTTATATAAAAGACTTCAGATACAGTATTAGGGACCACTAAGGTCTATATAAAATAGACTTCAGATACAGTATTAGGGATCACTAAGGTCTATATAAAAGAGACTTCAGATACAGTATTAGGGACCACTAAGGTCTATATAAAATAGACTTCAGATACAGTATTAGGGACCACTAAGGTCTATATAAAAAAAACTTCAGATACAGTATTAGGGGACCACTAAGGTCTATATAAAGAGACTTCAGATACAGTATTAGGGGACCACTAAGGTCTATATAAAAGCATCCAAAAAGCACCATGTTATGGGACCTTTAAAGAATGAATGTGGCCATTGAATTGAGATGACTGTCTTGCCTCTTCTTCCTGTAAAACGTCATTCCTCTTTGAAAGAAGGCAACAGCCAAATGTTCATCCTTGCGTATGCTGCAATCAAACGCCTGAGAAACAGAAAACACAGTAACTTCCTCTAGAAGAAAAGAGAAACGGTAAACTCTACTTCTTCTTTCTCAGTGACTTGCACTCAGACTGCAACATATCACAGCACTCATCTCAGCTTTATAAGCTACATCCGAACAAGATTTTACTTTTTGATTAGTGTAATTATGAAATGAAAACTGTAGATGTTGGTGTGAAATATTAGACTTGCATTTGAACAACTTCAGACATACCTTTTCAGCAGCATCCAGGTCTTGGTTAAGAAGATGGAGACAGCCAATGTCAAAACTAATTTTGGAGTTTGGTTCTTGGATAGCCAGGAAAATCTTGAGTGCCTGTGACAAATCCTGTCTTTCCACACAAGTTACAGCCATGTCCCACTGGCGCAGAGTGTCCACAAAAGACATAGTGGCTGGTTAGGAGTTCATTGAGCTATAGACCAAATTAAGGAAGCACTTCTGATTTGTACCAGCCAGATCAGGAAGTGTGATGACAGTGTCATTGTTGGTACATGTAAATATCTGTGTGTGTGTGTGTGTGTGTGTGTGTGTGTGTGTGTGTGTGT
>NW_022605576.1:1578998-1593184 GCF_008692095.1 Etheostoma spectabile | reverse complement strand
GTGTGTGTGTGTGTGTGTGTGTGTGTGTGTGTGTGTGTGTGTGTTGGACTCCAATGTAAATAGCAGGCTGTACATTAATTTCCCTATATTAGAAGTCTTTAAATCTTTAAGTTTTTAAGAGGGATAATGTGTGCTGACATATATTTTAGGAGTGACATTAGAATCATGATTAACTGTCCTTACATCTGGAGCATTTGCCTTCCTGTCTCTTAGTTGTCAGCATCAGTAACAAAACTACTAATGCTCGTAAACAGCCAATGATCTTACATTTTATATTCAAAACAATAGAATATTTCCCTAAGGAAGTATGAAATGTGTTTTGTGTTCACGCTCGTGTCTTCTATGATGCTCTTATTTTAAAAGGATAAAAACCGTATTTCCGTTATTCGGTTAGACCACCACACAGTTGCCCCGATGCACCCGTCGCGAGCTAACGCTAAACAAACATGTCTCTGCTACATTATGAGACCACGGACCTTAATGATACGTAACGCTGCTAGGCAAATGAAAAGGGAAATGTGCCGAACATAAAGCTGTTACATTAGCTCATGACTAGTGGATTTAGCATCCAGTTGGTTAGCTTAGTGTAGCTTTTTATGACCGTGTTTACACATTGCTAGCTAGCTCTCCAACTTGCTACTGTAAGCTAGCAAAATGGACCTTGGAACAATGTTGTACAACAATTTAAAAGAGGTTACATGGAGCACAACGTCTTTGCCATTAGATCAACTTATCAGTGCTTATAGGTTGCCTCAAATTGCCAAGTTGGACAACGGTTAGTAACTTGCTGTCAAAGTTTTCTTTTGCTAACGTAACTGCCACAGTGCTAGCTGGTTAGCAGCTAGCTAAGGCAAACTATAATTAGTTAGCTAGCAAAACTGTAAGACATTTTTTGCGGTTAATTTTGTCAGCTCAACGTATTAATTTTTAACAAAAGTTTCGTGTTTACGTAGAAATTAGCAGTTTCTAATGATGAAAGTTGCGTCACTATCTTTAAGCTCTTGTATAATCATTACGTTTGCGAAGTCAGTGTTATTTTACATGTCCTGTAACGTCTCTGCTGTCGCTGTGTAGCTAACCATGAAAATAAAGGCAGTGAGTTGGAATAAAACCAGCTACTGTTACTGTAACCAGCTACTACATGCCAGGGACAACATATCAAGGCATTAGAAGACTGTTAATTGTGCAACACAGCAACTACTTGAAAATGTCATTAAACTGTAAAGGAACATGTGCGGCGTGATGCAATTTTCAGAAAGAAGAAGGGCAGAGTTACAATAAGAAATTGTAGCAGGTTGAATCAACTTAATTGTTCAGTTATCCTGAAAAATTATATTGGGTCTTGTTGTAGGTACAGTGAAAGACAATTTTAAGGAAAACATTACGACATGATACTGTAAAGTTACACGAAGAGTAGAGCAGAATTGCAGAAGACTATTAATGGGATCAGGGAATTTACATCCACAACATCTGTTTTGGCCATAGACTGTAACTAGCTGAATAAAGAGGTTTTGTCCAGTTGTGTAATAACATATAAATGTCTATTATGGTATGTACTTTGAAATAGTGCCGTTATGAAACCATCAGCAATTATTTGTTCACTATCTTCTCATTTTGGTCATGTTCTTCTAGGCCTCCCATGGAAAATTGTCTTGATGTATTAAGCTTTTAAATGGTAGTGCTTTTGTTTAGAGAGGTGTGGATTAAGGCATTTGTCATTGTCGATGGAGGTTAGGGATTTGAGTGTGTTGAGTATACCATGGCCTTGGCTTGAGCGGCGCAGCCTGTGAGGCTCATAAGTGGTTAAAGGTGACAGGAATCATGGTATTTCTAAGGGTACTGGCTTTATTGTTTGGGATAATGATTCAAAATTTGTCCCAAATATGGACTATAGAAATTCCTTTTGCTGCCCTGACCCACGTTCTAGACAGCAGCATGACTTATTACGCTAGTTAATACAATAAACGCTGAAACACAGTGACTAGATGTATCACAACTTCGATAAAACTTAAGGTCATCTATGTCTTAGATATCATTTTTTATATTTCAACAACAACCTTTAACTATTCATTTTATGTGGATTTGCAAGTGTCATGATGCAACATTTTGCAGGACAGCTGATGTTTAAGAGTTAAGATTTTGATGTTGCAAAAGGGGCAGAGAGTACATTATTCTGAAAGTGTGTTAAATTTAGTGACGTACAACTGAATTTTTATTTTTTCACTGTACCTTGTATTACAATATTTCCTGGATTGTAAGGTGCAGTCTGTGTTCTGCTTGTTGTTTTCATTCCTGTAGGTCAGCTGGTTGAAGGGCTCAGAGACAATGACTACCTCTTGATTCATTCCTGCCGTCAGTGGACGACTATTACTGCTCACAGTCTGGAGGAGGGACACTATGTCATTGGGCCCAAGATAGAGATCCCAGTACATTATGAAGGTGAGCTACATCCTGGGTGCTCAAGGCTCTTGAATTTACTTGACAGTCTTTTGATGGTGTGTCTTTTTATATATCAAAACCAAGAAAAGTCAGGTGCTTCAACTGACAACCGGGTGTTCAAATTGGGACGTCTGGGCCCCAATAAATATATTTTGATGGGGGTTTTGGTGCACTAGTGTTGAAAGGTTTTTTGAACAATGTGAAGCTTCATCCCAAACCTTTCTTTTTTTTTGATATTTGCACTGACAATTACAATCCATGCTTGACCCCATCAGTTGCATTGATGTGTCGTTTCCTACTTCAGGCCAGTTCAAGCTGCTGGAGCAGGACAGAGATGTCAAGGAGCCTGTGCAGTACTTCAACAGCGTGGAGGAGGTGGCTAAAGCATTCCCTGAAAGGGTATACGTCATGGAAGAAATCACCTTCAACGTTAAGGTACGTAACAATTCACTGAAAGGGTTAGAGGAGCGGTGCTGGGAAAGAGAGATATTTCCATGCGTTTATGTTCTCAAGCACAGTGAGACAAAATCTGTGTTTTTTATTATTATTATTATTATTATGCACCCACATTACTTACTGATGACATAGTTTGTCCCACCTCTCGACCTGGGTCACGACACCAAGTTGGTCAACGCGGGCTAAGTCTGTCAACCACAAAGCCAGTCCTGGTTGAGGCATCAGTGTGAAAGGGGTGTGATGGAGCTTTGACTTCCAACTCTGACATCAGGGGTATTCAATAAATTAAGATTTCCAGTTCTTCCTGTTAAGACTCTCAAAACCGGCATGTTTTAAGTAAATTTTGTTTATTTGCAGAACTTTCTGCTCCACAAAGGTTTGAGAAAAAATGATTTAAGCTAGCCCTCCATTCAAATGTATCCTTTTATATAATCTTTGTTGGGGTCAATTTTTACTTTGAGATTCCTCTCAGACGTAACGAAGTGACAGTCTTTCAACCACACTGATATATTGAATATTTAGGGATTCAAAACCTTCTTTTTCACATTTACTGACACACAAAGGACGTGATATAGTAGTTCTTCGTTTAAATCATGCCAGACTCTATACAGAAAGCAATGTTAATGCACCAACCTCATGTTTACTGACGGAGATTTTACTTGAAAAGCAAAAACAAAATAAGGTGGAAAAGCTCTCTTCTTCAGTACTTAGGCCATATCTCATCTTTTTTTTACAGATGGCATCAGGAGAATGCAATGAAGATACTGAAGTTTACAACATTACCCTAAGCACCGGTGACGAGCTGACCCTGATGGGCCAGGCTGAGATCCTATATGCCAAGACCTCCAAGGAAAAATCAAGATTGAACACCATTTTTAAGAAGATTGGGAAGCTGAACTCCATCAGTAGGATCGGTCGAGGTAAGATGCCCTGCTTGATCTGCATGAACCATCGCACCAATGAGAGCATCAGCCTGCCTTTCCAGTGCAAAGGCAGGTTCAGCACCTGCAGTCCTCTGGAGCTGCAGATGCAGGACGGCGAGCACATCATCAGGAACATTGTGGAGAAAACCCGTCTCCCGGTGAATGTCACGGTACCCAGCAGTCCGCCCCGCAACCAGCACGACCTGCACCTCATCCGTGAGGGTCATCGCTACAAATTGGTCAACATTCAGACGAAGACGGTGGTTGTGTGCTGCGTTCTGCGAAGCAACAAAATCATCCCCATCCATTTCCCCTTCCACATGGCCATGCCTAGATTTATTATTCCAGAAGAACTGCTGCAAGGGGAGTTGTGGCTAGACACTATGGTACATCGCTGGTTCTCCTTCTGCCAGGAGCAGTTTGACATAGACGACTATTCGCGTGCCGTCCGCGACGTTCGGACGGACTGGAACGACGACGGTAAGAGTCCCAAAAAAAGCAGCGGGAATGGCAGTTGCAGTGGAAGCAGCGGAGGCAGCAGCGGCTCCAACGGTTGTCCCAGCCACATGCAGATTCCCAGCTCTTTGATTTATGCCCGGGATGAACTCACCCAGTCCTTCCACCGACTGTCTGTGTGTGTGTATGGCAGCAACCTGCACGGTAACAGTGAGGTCAACTTGCAGGGCTGTATGACTCTGTGTGGAGACTGGGCTCTTCTGCCTTCTGATAGCGTCCCTACAGACCCGGCAGAAAGTGAACACTTTTCCCCCGAACCGATGGATAGCACAAACCAAAAATTATCCCTCAACAAGTTGGACGTTCCCTATGAGGAGCTGTGGTTGGATCACTTGAGAGGTCAGATCCCAAAACCTTCTTTGAGTGAGGGGATTCGAGGCACCAACAATGGCTGTGGTACAGCAGCAGCCCTGTCCTACCCGGTCACTTCTCCTCTTGGCGCAACACACAGTTCAGATGCGTCTCTTACTCCACCACCAGTTCCACCCAAGTCTGAAGCTGTGAGTATAATCTGTTGTGCTTTAAATTGTAATCCTTAAGATTTCAGTCTTCGTTGATTTGGTGACACCCGTGGTTACTGTGGTAACGGCAAGTGCGGTTTAAAACTACAGCTTCTTTGTCAGAAAAATAACACAGACAACTGAGGCATAAGAATACAGTGCAACCAAACAAACTTGCTTGTTTTAATCAAGAGTCATTAAATAGGGCGCCCGGGCAGCTCAGCTGGTAGAGCGGGCGCCCACATACAGGGGTTAACTCCTCGAGGCAGCAGGGTTCGACTCCAGCCTGCAGCTCTTTGCCTCTCGCCCTTTCTGTCTGTCAGCTGTCCTGTCAATAAAGGCCAAAAAATGCCCCAAAAATATTCTTAAAATAAAGAGTCATTAAAACATTATTGTAACTGTTATTTTAGTTTGGTTTTCCACACAGAAAGGCCCGTTTGGTGAACTTGCTGCGTTGGAGGTGTGCAGCCTATCGCCTGCTTCTCTTCATCAACCGTTCACTGTTAAAACATTAAAATGATCGTCTGACAAAAACAATGCTGGAAATGACTGTTGTCTTGTTTTGTAGAGGCATTTTTGATGAAAGCTGAATAACACACTTCTAGAGATTTTTCCAAAAACGATTTAAAAGAAGAAAAAAAAGAATGCATTTTGTATGTCAGTCTGACATTTATGCATTTTTTGCTTTCGCTCTGTTGTGCTGGAAAGGGATAGGATGTAGTAGGTGAATCTTTGGTTAAAAAAATTTTTAAAAAAAAATCAAACCATAAATAAAAAGCGTTTCCTGTGGCTGTTTCACAAAACTGCTTCACAATAAAATCTTGAGGATTACAACTTTAAGCGGTGTCACACCTTAAGTTTTACAGAAGGAAAAAAATTTGATATGTTGATTTTGCCATCGGTTTGAAAGTCAGCTCGTTACCTTTCTAGGTGAAGGAAGAATGCCGTCTTCTGAACGCCCCCCCGATTCCTCCACGAAGTTTGAAGCAGATGCCGTCAGTGCCCGTCCTGTCCAAACCACGGCAGCAAGGGACTCGGTCTCCAAGTCCAACCCTCTCCTATTATTCCTCTGGTCTCCACAACATGTAAGACTTGGTCCCATTTCCTAGCACTCACTTGACCCACGTGTGCTTTAACAAAAGTGTGGTGTTATAAATCCAGACAGTTGTCTTTCCAATTGAAAGTTTTAAATGCTAATTTATGCCGTTTTAAATGCTCATATATACATTTCATGTTTCTAGAGAACAGTTTTGTGTTTTGTCCAACTTACCCGTAAAATCCACCTAGATCTTTGAAATTAGTCTTCCTTATATTTCACTGTGTCCATTACAGTTTCTATACTTTATCAACCCCATTTGGTAACAGCTATAAAATGTCAAGTTTTTGTTTAATATGTTAAATATTTAAATCATATGATGAGGTCTAGTGAGGTTTCCTCTACCACAAATAAATGTCATATTGTTCCATCAGTAGTGGAGCATCTGAGCAAGAGGCGGCTGACCCACCAGAGCAAAGCCCCGTGTGCTACCCCTGTACCTGGAGTCGCTCCGCCAGCACCGAGCCCAACGCTGCTGGTCCCAGTGGCAGCCCCCCAGCGGGCGGGATGTCCTCCAGGCTGTCTTGGCCAAACAACTTCAGCGGTGGAGAATCGCACGGCGTGGAGGAATTTCTGCCAGCCAGCTGTCGAAGTTACTACAGTTACCCCAGAAAAAGATCCCCGGGCACCCCAAAGACCTGCACATCCAGCCTCGTCGACTTTGACGGCCGAGAGCACGGACACAGCAGTCAGGACCTGAGGTCGTCTCTGAACCAGTTCTGCACCAAATCTTCAAGTTACAATTCAGAAATGTACAGAGACAAGCCCCTCGAGGAATCTAACACTAAGCAGAGCCTCTCTTGCCCCATCTTACCACCGAGAACACCCAAACCCAAAGCCCTAAAGGAGGGCACAGACTCCCTGTTGGTATCCGGCTGTGACAGTGAGCAGGAAACTTCCAGTTGCTCACGTCTTCGGCATGAGCAGGGCACAAAAGAGATAAGTAACTCATTAACTCCTAACTGCCCCGCTGCACAGTGGCAGCCCCCGTCCAGTCTGGCTGGCCTTTCTGTTGAAGAGGTGTCCAAATCTCTAAGGTTTATCGGCCTGCCAGATGACATCGTGTCTCTTTTTGTGTCCGAGAAGATCGACGGGAATTTACTCCTGCAGCTCACTGAGGAGATTTTGTCAGAGGACTTCAAGCTAAGCAAACTGCAGGTAAAGAAACTCATGCAGTTCATAAACGGGTGGAGACCCAAGGTCTGACTAACAGTCTGTGACACTAACTTCTGTGATGGGGTCAGGCCTTCAGTCTGTATGCAATGCACACCCGAGCCACAAAGATGTTACTTTATTGTGGGGCTAGTTGGGATATTGGTCATTTCCCAGCCAACCTAGAGTCTGTGACAGCTACTTACTAACTGCATGGAATAATTTGGCACTTTCATGAAGACACGTTCATGGTGGCTACGTAGTACTCTTTCTCCCGCAGCCTAGCTAGCTAAACTAAGCTAACTGGTGTTCATGTTATCACACAACTCCTAATTTAAGCTAACAAATATAAAGGAAAACATTGATGTGACAAAACATAATTAAGATTTGCTCATTCTGTCCTCAAAAGGGGAATATTACAAGTTTCTGCTCTTTCTGGGATTTTTCAAAGGCTACAGTAAGGATGTACTAACTAGGGTATGTGTTGCCTTAGTTACCACATTAAAAACAACAACAATGTAAATGTTGTGCAGTGACTACACAATTGGATATTAGGCCAAAAACAAAGCTTGCATCCCAAGCTTCAGTCCTTCCAGAAAAACGTGATTATGCAATCAAATAATTCAATGCATAATCAGCTAAAGTCTGCATATTTATGCGGGGCTTGCATGATTTAATAATCCCAGCATTTTTTGTTGCAAAAAAGTAACAAAAAAATCATAGCAGAAAGATGAAAAATGATGTGTTTATTTTCCCATATTGCCATGGGAACGTTATTTAGTGTCAGTGTGTTATTAAGTAACACTCTTTTGCATCAAACCACAGTTTGTGCAAGTTCCCACAATTTCATTGCATTAAATTGCATAAATATCCAGCATATTCCATTGCATTTTTTTAAGAAAACGTGGCGCATATGCAAGGCTTTTTGCAACAATCACAAAAAACGACACATTTTTCTGGAAGGAAGCTTGCTTCAGTCGGCGTTTTCACGAGGTCAGGGATGTGATGAAGAATGTTCTAGACATGAATTAAAACAGTCAGGACCTGCCTGGCCGTCTGCTCCCCCTTTAAAAGCTCGGTCTGCATCAGTGGACATTCAGAAATGGCAAGAAATAACGACGTAAACCTGACCTCTGAGCCGGTGGTATCATCCGGATGGACAGCACCCAAATTAGAAAATGAATTTGATAAAACCAAAAACATCCGCTTTTAATGGAAATGGAAAAGTAGCTGTGGGTTCATTAAGAGCTGGTTTCCCAGTCTAGTTTTAGAAGATAAAGGGTTGCATGTAAGAAACCAGCTGGGCTGCGTTGGCCATCACAAATCCCACCCGCGTTCTTGGAGTGATATTCTACTTGGAAGAGTGAGCCCAATCATATGATTATGACGTCTTTTGTGCATCAAGATGTCAGATTTGTCAACTCCTTATGCAATTTCTATTTGATGCCTTTTAAATCTGAAGTTGAATGAAACTATGTTGCTATTTGCTTTAACCTTAACCATCTCCGCTGAAAGTAACTTGAGGTTATTTATAGCAGGAGAAGACTAACTGAGGCCTGACATACTGGCGTTAGTCTGAAACTAACATGGAAAGAACCAACAGAGGTAATGGACCATCATGCACTTTGGTAGATTTCAGCCTTTTAATGCATTGCAGTTCAAGTCTTTAAATATAAACCTAGAACATAAGAGTGTCTATGTAGAGAGTGGATGCACTACACACTTTTTCAAAACTACAATGGTACTTCTCGTTTGTTCCCGTATGTATTGTACAAGTGTCTTCTAATACTAGAAACAAGTAAACGATAGCGCCTTAACCCAGAGACCTTAAATATATAAAATACACTTTAGCTTAACATTTTCTCTTAGTTGGTCAAAGGGACTGACTGGAGAATCTACTCTCGAGGCGGATGTGGGGGGGTGTTAGCACCCGAGAGCCATGTGAGGTCAAATTGAAATTGATCTGCTAAAATGAAATATTGGTACCAAACTTTTTGTTGTTTTTCCCCTATAGCCTTGATTCAGAGTTTTATTCATGCAGTATTCAACATAATGCTAAACATGCAGATGAGGCTGATATGTGACGTTGCCTCAGCAACGAGTCTTTCTAAAAGCCAGGTCGGACCTTCTTTTCTCCCTGACACTTTTTGCAGTGGGGTTGTTACATATTGGACTTGATTTCTTGTTTTTTGTAATTGTTGATGTAAGTACAAATGTAATGTGATTTTTTTTTCTTTTTCTTTTCTAAGAAAGTGATTACTATGTTGGAATTATTTTTATTGAAAAAAGGCTGTTATTTTTTTTCCGTACTATCTATGATCTAAAATAACACACAAGGTCACAAATAAAAAGATCTCCATCCTCAGTCACACAACATGGACAGTGACCAAAAACTCTGATAATAAGCCATGTGTTGGGGTCATTTTCCACATTTCTTGGTCACATTGTCCCCATTCTTTGTGGAGACAGGCATGTGTCCCCTTGACGCTGTTATTACACGGTGATCAGCGTCCTATGCAACCGCCGCGGCGCTCCGACGCAAATATTGAAATCACCACAGTGTTCAACTTCAGGGGAATAAAATCACGCATGCCAAAGGACGTCTGCATTTTACTTGAATAATTGTGAGCTATACTGTACACTGTGAACACACTACGACGCACCCCGGGCCGGTGATACAGCACCAGGCAGTAAACACTAGAGGGTAATCCTTTCAGATGATCTTGGTGCAAAAAGGAGGGAAATGACAGCGACGCTGGGTTTGAAAGCATTACTCACATCTGGAGTTATTGACCGTTGTCCTTTAATTCAACTCTCGTTTCCCTGTTTTTGATTGTATTATCTATTAAAAATGGATTAACCGATGTCTGTCGTCTCCTTTGTTGAAGTAGCCGTTTAGCGCCGTTCATGTGAAATCGGGAATTAGTCGAAGATTGCACATTTGATCATTTGCACAACCACGTCGTATGAAACGGGGCTGTTGAAAGACGTCAGCAGCCCAGAGGGGATGAAGACGATGCTCCAGGATAGTGGAATATGCATCATGTAATGTCCTAATATAAAGCACACATAACCAGCTGATAAATGCAAAGTACAGATAAGTAACAATCAAATAGAATCAAACACACGATTAGTAATCTCTTGGCAGATTTTACTTGCTTGCTTGTTTTAATAATTGATTAAATGTTGAAGACATTTTTAAGCAAAAATATGACAAGGCGCTGGTTTTTGTTTAAATGTTATTGTAAATTAAACTTCTTTAGGTTTTGGGCTCTTGGTTACACAAACCAATACTGGCATCCCCTTTAGGTAATAATTAATTCATTGATTATGAAAATAAGTTTAGTTGTAATCTATTTGTAGATTAGTAGATTTACAGTTGAATTACAACGGGCCCTAAAGATATTATATAAAGGGACTTTACAGCACCCTGACTCTTCTTCTTTGTCTGCATGTTTCACAGGGAATTATAAAGATATTACAAAATCTGTCAACAAATTGTAGAAACTCCTCAGTAGCACGTTGCAGATGCATTTTGGGAAGCGGTACGTGCTTCATCAGTTCTGCTTTTGTGGAGCCGCGTTGCCGCGGTTTCCTTTCTTACACCAACCAGGTTAACAGCTCAGGTCAAAGGAAACACTTCTGCTTTTTATTGCTCAACTTCCATAACTGTTTGATATTTATAATAACCCTAAAGTGCCCCAGGAGTTAATTCAATTGGCCTACAGGGATAACTGATATATATATATATATATTTATATATTTTTAAGTCATACTTGAATATCTTTGGGGTGATGGGGTCTGAGGTGGACCATGCAGGTCTTTGAATTATCATCCATTCTGTTTTAATGAAACTAATGTATTGAATACATGGTTCTTAAATCTATACTGTTATATATACTGTATACAGAAAAAAACAACATATTTATGAGAATGATATCTTTCAATAGTTTTAACAAGTAGAGCATGATATTTCATATTTATTGTAGTTTAACTAAAGTAAAATAAGTTTACTAATGGAAACTAGGGCGGCACGATATGAGAAAAAATATCTGATTGCGAATCTTTTGACTGATATTGCGATGTGATTCACGATATTAGAGGGATTGATCATGTTTGTATCATTCTCATTTTCAGTGACTAATGTTGAATCTTAAAAAAATTTAAATGATTTATAGGGGGATTTTTGCGAGGATCTTTACCAAACAAAGAGGTTTTCTGTTTTCTCTTTAACAAATATTGCGCCCATATGCGATTTGGATATTACACTAGTCCATATTGTGAATAATTGTGCAGCGCTACCGTAAACCTGATTGGTCTACTGCATCAACTCAAAGTTTCACCTTCAACAGTTTGAGGCAATGGGTTTCCATGGAAATTTCTAGTAAAGTCAACTAAGAAAAAACTGTAATCTTCTGACATTTTACTGGCTAGTTTCAGTATAAACCGTAGTCCTGTATGAACATGTTTTGTATAATTAGAAAATCCCAACCTCATGGCCGGGTTGGTCCAGTGGTAGAGCGGGCGCACATCTACTGAGACGCAGAGGTCCAGGGGAGAATCGGTCCTGTGAGGATTTACTGCCCCCCCCCCCACCTAACTGTCCTGTCAAAAACTAGAGGGGGAAAAGCCCAGAAAATAATCTATAAAGAAAATCCAAGGTAAAAAAAATTGACATTTTTGTCCCTTTTTTAATTTTCACTAACCACCTTACTACCACTAGTTTATACTTTTTCAAATACATGGTCAATAACCCTCATTTATATGGAATTATTCCTAATATTTAAGTTGAAATACAGAGTACGGTGCCTTGCTTAAGAGCGGAGGTGAAGTGGCATCTCTCCAGCCACCAATCCACACTCCGTACTTTTTGGTCCATATGGGGACTTGAACCGGCGACCCTCCGGTTCCCAACCCAACTCCCTACGGACTGAGCTACTGCCCCCCCCCCCCTTGGTTTGGTTAAAAGAAACTCATTTTTCAGATATAGACCTTTTTTTAAAGGGTCAGACTTCACCCGACAACAACAGGAGGATTATGTTATGACAATGAATCGGCTTGTTCTGATACCATACCACACAGATTCATCAATTCAATTCAATTGTATTTATACTATTAATTCTTAATAAGAGTTATCTCAGGACACTTTACAGATAGAGTAGGTCTAGACCACACTCTATAATTTATAAAGTCCCAACAATTCTAGTGATTCCTCCGACAGCAAACACGGTGCGACATTATACTCATTTGCAAATTATGCATCAGCAGCTCAGGTTCAATTCCCAAACCATGACACTGCGTTTTCTGTTCCAATGTTTTCGGTTTGTCCAAACTGGATTCTATTTAACGTTAATCAAACCATAAAACCTGCTGCTATTGTTACATAAAGCCTTCATAGATAAAGAATGCTAGTTTTCATTAATCCTGTTAGACAATCAGACATCAGTTGGAGCCTTAAAGTAGGTGTTGTTTTTAGATTTTATTTAGACACATTACCCCCCCCCCCCCCCACCCCCCCCCCATTAGAACTAACCAACCACGAGGCTCAGCTCACTAATTTCCACCCCTCCGACTCTGTCAGGCCAAATATGGATGAAAAGTGGCCTGACTTTCAGGGAGGCGGGGCCTGGTCCGCGTTTTATAAAGCTGGTCAGGTTTCTCCAAGACTTCATTCAGCTCCTGACTCATTCCCAGGACCAGGACCCAGGACCAGGACCACTCCCAGGGCCTCCAGAGCATTCGTTCAGCTCTCCAAACCTCCTCCCAGGTCTGCTGTCTCGGTTGATATATTTCATCTATATTGTTACAATATTGAGGGTTAGATATTGATGTCTATGGGTTAGGCTATTTATTGGTCATGAAATAGAACTTTTTGGAATGCATATTGGGTTTATTGTAAATATGAGTTATAAAGTAAAGTAAAGTTATGATGACTATTGGCAATGTTTCCTGGATGAAGAAAGACAATCAAAGAACAAAACTGATCTTACTTAGATATTGATGCAGAAGTCCCACCCTCCATTGCTGTAAATTCTATGGCAGTTCTATAGGTTAGGCTTGATAGATCGGGGGGGGGTCCTTCATGTTTTTTTAGGCCAAGGACCCGTAAGCTGAAAGAGAGATGGAGCAGGGACCCCCTACCACGTACTGTATTAGGGACGTTATTAGGGATAATAACGTGTGTAGCGGCCTAAAGCCTTCACACATACCTTTTTATATGGTGCATGCTAAGCAATTCAAACAATAATTATTGACATTTTCATGCATGTATACCTCATGTTTTTTTTTTTTTTTAAGATTATTTTTTGGGCATTTTAAGCCTTTAATTGACAGGACAGTTATAGATATGAAAGAGGAGAGAGAGGGGGAGCGACATGCATCAAAGGGCCGCAGGCTGGATTCGAACCCGGGCCGGCTGCGTCGAGGAGTAAACCTCTATATATGGGCACCCGCTCCACCAACTGAGCTATCTGGGTGCCTATACCTCACGTTTTTAATGTTAAACAATACATGTAGCACAGTGTCTACTTCTAGACCAGGAAGCATCAATGTGTACATTTAAAACCAAATCCCAATTAGGGCCATTTTATGAGATAGACTCATGTTTATGTATATTTTCAGACATTTTAACATTCTGAATTTTGGGTAATTTTTTTAAATGATTAATCAATACCTTGTTGTTCCCCCTTCAGTGACTCTGAGGACCTCCTAAGGGTCTTGAACCCCCTGAGTATAGGTTGTATAGGTTCATGGTGCAAGAAGTTCCCAAATTCACATAATCTTATTCATGGTGGCTCTCAACAAGTTACAGACGTTAGAGCACATAACGGGTATCCACCACTTCCTGTCTTACTGGTTTTCTTAAAAGGCCGTGGACACCCACACAGGCGTTTTCAGTTAATCTGGCTGGTTGGACCTCATCCCCGGACTGACTGAGATCCTCCTGAGCCTCCTAGGTTGGCGTAGGTCTAATCAGACAAAACAACTAAAATCCCCTGTACGGGTGTTCAGATGCTTAAAACGAGTCTACTGTGAGTACAAAAGTGACATATATTGTGTGTGTGTGTGTGTGTGTGTGTGTGTGTGTGTGTGTGTGTGTGTGTG
>NW_022605576.1:1574217-1578980 GCF_008692095.1 Etheostoma spectabile | reverse complement strand
TGTGTGTGTGTGTGTGTGTGTGTGTGTGTGTGTGTGTGTGTGTGTGTGTGTTGCCAGTCATGTGGACTCCAGGCCTGCTGTTCCTCCTGCTGCTGACCTCCTGCCTCCGTGTCTCAAGCGTTCCGCCCGGCAAGTCCCTCAACGAGGGACAACCAACTGGACAAAGTAAATCCAAGGATGTCAGTTCAAAGCTCTGTACTTGGTTTAAGAATAATCATGCTGGACTTGAAGAGTCGCTTGTTAACGTTGTGGAGCTGATACCGGGGGCTGGCCCACCCTTAGGGGCACTGATCAAAAACATACTGCTGCTATCGCCACAAGACGCCGATATCCAACCTGAATTTAAAGCTCTTAACGTAAAACTCGACAATTTCCGTGCAGAAATGAAATGGGATGCGTGGGCACCGGGGGCCTACCAGGGTCCAGTGAACGACATAGAGAACGCCTGGCTTGAATACACTCAGCTAGGGACTGATCAGGCAAAAGTGGAGTTCTTCCAAAGGTACAGGCAGCATGTGGACAGCACTTTGGTCTTGCACCGGTACCTGACAGCTGAACCAGGATCTGTAACCCCGAACCTTGGAGACTTACTGGCTGACAGATTAGGATGTCACGAAAAAGATATTGAAGCGCAGTTTTCGTACTTGAATGAAGTTATGTGTAAAGGTAATACACTTATTGAAAAGTACAACGAATTCAAAGACATAGACACAAATGGCCGGACCAATGAGATCGCCTCCCTGTCTGCCTCAGCTTTGTTCCAATCGCACCAGAGATGCTTAGCTGACAGTGAAGCTTACATAGAAAGGGACATTTTTGAGCGCATTGATGAAACCAAAAATCATCAAGAAATAGCACACAATGTCCGGGCATTTCTGTCCAAAACTTATTACAGGTATGACTGGCTGGTTGTTGCGTTTACAACCCAAAACGCAAAGATTGACATAACCCAACTACGCAATCATTATCTGTCAGGGTTCACTGAGGTCCAGAAAGGGAGGGTGACCGTGGCGGTAGCCAAACAGGTGACGGGGGATCACAGCGAGACCGAAGCCGTTAGAGATCAGATTACAAAGTGCGTACCTGGGAGGATTAAATCCTGTTCAGATGTAGTGAAGAGACTGGAGAACTGTGAGGAAAGCGTGAGTCAGACATATACAGCGGTGCATGCCTTTAAATTTAAAAGTCACGATTCCACCAATGCCGTGGAAAGACCACGTGGTGATGGTGATGATGATGGCAACTTTGCAGACTCCACTAGTGTATCTCTTAAACACCACCTCTATACCGGCCGCTGTGGGAATATGGGAAGGTACACCATTTTAATTAAGAGTGACACAGAGCTGAGGGGTAATAGAGACCGCTGCCCCACATTAGACTGCGGCCGAAACGGTGAGTGTGTTTTTGTGCCAGACACCTTCATAGAAATATGCCAGTGCCGGTACCCGTACTTCGGTAAGCAGTGCGACCGGCGCCTAGGCGAGCCGCCCTGCTCGTCTCTGAGCTGCCGCTGCCGCAGCTCCTTCGCCCCCCCCAGAGATGAGCGGCCACTGATGTTTCAGCGAATTACGTTGCGTAAATATTGGTATCGGCATAATGGCCGATAACTGAATATACATATATAAAAAAAAAAAATCTGCATTATCATATTACTATAGTGAGGACTCATAAATTACAGCAAGTAACTTATGTTAGGGAAAGTTTTGTTATGTGTTTCTGGATTTAAAAAAAAAGTATTTTTTACACATATATACACATATATATATATATATATACACACACGCACACATACACATATACTGTATATACACACGCACACATACACACACACATATATATATATACGCACACACATACATACATATCCACATACATACATATGCACGTATACATATATATATATATATATACATACATACATACATACACCTATTTTTTTTTACACAACACACACACACAACACACACACCACACACACACCACACACACACACACACACACCACACACACACACACACACACACACACACACACACACCACACAGAGGCCATATCAGCAATATCCGTCCCTCCAGAAAAACGTGATCATGCAATTGCATAATTCAATGCATAATCAGCCAAAGTCTGCATATTTATGCGGGGGCACATTTTTTTCAAATACGTCGCACTTTTGCCACATAAATTTGCAAAATTGCAGATTTCCATGCAGAATAATGCACGGCTTTGCATGATGTCATAACCCGATGCATGCAAGTCCCAAATATCGTAGCAATAAGTTGAAAGTTGTTGCGTTTACTTCACACCAGAGCAGCCATTTTCCCCTGTTGCCATGGGAACGTTATGAAGTGATGTAATTATGACAAGACAAACGCAGTTTATTTTTCATCAAACAGCAGTATGTGCAAGTTCCCGAAATTTCATCGCATAAAATTTCATAAATATCCTGCATATTCCATCGCAAGAAAACGTGGCGCATTATCAAGGATTTTTGCAACAATCACAAAAAAACCCTCTGGATTTTTCTGGAAGGACTGAATATCGGATTTTTAAATAGAGTTTTATACTGAAAGGGACATTTTTGGTGGACGTCTCTGGATTGAGACATGCGTTGATATTTCGTGCATAAAGGAGGAATAACACTGGACAAAATAAATAAAGAGAACTGGCACACCATCATTAATAAATCAATCCAACCCCCCCCCCCCCCCCCCCCCCCCTCTTATATCTCCCATTAGTGCATGTATAGGTACTGAGCAGTGTGTGTGAATGTGTGTATAACAACAGAGTGTAAATTGTAATTTCCCTATGGGGATTAATAAAGTATACATATTATGCTTTCATTATTTTAATCTTACCCCCCCCCCCCCTCTTTCGCTGGCTGTTGAAGTCAAGTAGTATTTCATTTTACATCATGAAACTAGGAGGGTACTCAGACCTCTGCTCTGTTCCCAATTGAAGGGGGGGGGGGGGGGTGGTTTATTCGTTAATTTTTCCCAGTTGGAAAATCATTTCCCTAATTATTTTGACACCACAGGAATGAATGCAGCACAATTCATGTGGTGCCTATCTTGCAATAATGATGAAAGAGCATAAAAAAGTAAAATAAATAGCCTTGTGACTTGGAATATCTCCGAATGAATGGGTTTTAATTTTTTTTTTTTTTTTTTTTTTACTGAATGGGCCCACGCTACACCCCTCCACCAAGTTCCATGGAAACCGGGCCGGTAGTTTTTCAGACAAACTGAGCCAGAAACATAACCTCCTTGGTGGAGTTAATAACTAATTTGTGCAAGTTTGCGATATTATTCAGTTTTACATACAGTACATGACTAAAGTAAAGTGATCGGCCTCTCAACACCTTTACATCATTTTTATTTTGAAGTTACAAGACATTAATAATCAATGGTAATGATTGCTTCTGATCAAATAAGAGTTGAAGTGCTTGGAACATGATGTTGTATGGTACATTTCCCAGATGCCATCCTTTTCCAGGATTAGATTTCTTGTTTTTAGGTAAAGTGTGGGACATTTCTGACATTACAGGGATCTTTTTTAGGACCACTAAACTTTTCTACACGTTCTAGTCCGTAGATCTGTTACGACCCATGGCTGTTCACCTACCATACCGTTATTATATTTCCCAAGTCAAAGAATCACATCCATGGTTCCCAGCCCACCCAGACTCGGCCCAGCACGTTGGGGTCCATGGCTTGGTCCAGCAGACAGTCCACCTGCTTCTCCACCGGTAGGCCTGCAGCTGGGAGCCTAGCCCGGACGTTGTGCTCCTCGGACCCCAGCGCCACCGCCTGCAGCCCCGGGTAGGCGGGGTCCTTCTCAAAGCCCAGCGCCAGCTCCTCACTGACACACACAAGAACATCTCATCACGCACACGTCAGATTCATTCAACTGGAACTAAAAGCTGAATTGAGATTATGGAAAGAGATTAATGACATAATAAAAGAAAAGGCAACGTCATTATCAGAACTACAAAAGAGTTGAAACAAAAACTGAACATGTGTCAACGAGGTAGTTTTGATTTGAGATTTATTTTGTCATATTCAATTGTACGGAAGAGGATTAGGACCACTGATGAAACTTTATATTTTTATTTGAGTTCTGACTTTCATCTCAGAGTTCTGAGATGAAAGTCAGAACTCAAATTCATTTTCACCAGTGGCATTAATCCTCTTCCGTAGAATTGCATCGTGTAAGAAATATTAATTTGATGGTTTCCACCCCTTGTATACATCATGAGACATCTGTGTCCTACTTGATAACTCGACTGTACTATATACTTATATATTATGTCTTGTTTGGATGGGTTATTATTTGGTTTGATGTAGAAACAAAAAGAAAATGGAAAAGGAAAAAATGTGCATATGCATGTGTTTATGCCTGTATGTGTATACGTATTGTATATAGCGTAAATAAGGGACGCATGTAATTGTTTTTTATAAAAATAGCTATCGGGGGTAGGACTAGAAAAGTTTTTTTTTTTTTTTACTTCTTTTTGAACATCTTGAATACATTATGGGTCTTGAATACATTAGGCAATACTCACACAAAAAAAAACATTGCACAATTCACTTTTTATGTTGATAAGAGCATTAAAATGAGGAGAAATAATAATGGGACAAAAAGAAATCAAAGCCATTTAGAAAAAATAAATGAATGTGTGATTAATGGCGTTTAAATATGGGAACGGTTTGACAGCACTGGTCATTAGCTCAGTATTAGGGCTTTCCCAAGACAGCCCCCCCCCC
>NW_022605576.1:1563830-1574207 GCF_008692095.1 Etheostoma spectabile | reverse complement strand
CCCTGTAAATCATACACTTGAAGCATTATTTCCCCCATAACGGAGATACCAGCGATGCAAGGTGTGCCGGGTTCTGATTGGATGGTTACCTGGTGATAGCAGCTGGATTGGCTCCTTCTAGTTTCCTTCTGGCGAAGCTGACCTTCTGTAGGGGATACCAGCTGATTTCTTTGGTGTTGACGTTGTCCGTCCACGTGCCTCCTTTCTTCAGCTGTTTCAGCTCAAAGTTCTGGGTAAGAAATCAGTTTGTTTACCAGTAACTGTGTGAGGAAAGGTTCTTCAGTTAAAGCTACTGTCACATGTTACAAAAACTCGAAAGAGAAATCCGATTCCCACCATGCGTGTATCCTGTCTGTGACACACTGAACATCCCTTCATCTACTCACACACTTCCCTTCTTTACCTGCGGTTCACTGTTCCGTGTTTACGTTTATCTTTCTATTTTAATTGAATTATGCATTGAAGAGTGCAGTTTAATCCCCTTTTTTTCATCTCTCCATCACATCTTTTATTGATTGTGTATATTAATCTGTATTATTTGTATATGTGTTAACAAAAATAAAAATAAGATCATTAGAAGTGATACGTTACAGGGGCAGAGACAGACGGACTAGACGCTCCATTTACAATAATAATAATATTATTAGCGACTCTATGCACTAGTTTTCAAATCCATTTGATAACAGAATGCCAAGTCTTCATCATTCCTAAAGCAGAACAACTAATTGACCCCCTGTTGAAGATCTCTGCCCTAAAAGAATCTTTTTAGAAAACATTGGGGGCTGGAGCCCCAGAAGCCCCCCCTATGCCCCTGATTGGTTACCTTCCAGTCCAGCGAGGGCTCCTTGACGAACACATCCATGGTGTTTAGCAAAAGGTCTGGCTCGGCACTGTAGGCTCGCAGCGAGTGGACCATGATGCTCTGGATCAGTCCCGACTCCTTCAAGGGTTGCATTAGATTCACAAACTGTTGGGTCAGCCGGAACGGCATGAGCTCAGGCACAGGGAGGAACTGTGAAGGAAACCCAGGATTACACGGAGAGGGAGTTATTTACAACAGACGGGTTCACATTTCTACAGCTGGACACATTTGCACCTAAGAAACCACATGGCGGACCCAGTTATCTATGTTATATTTCATCAAAATATCCCAACATTTAGTTAAAATTCTGACTACAGTGCTGTAATCAAGTCAATAGTCTTGCTTTGCCAGACCATCCACACGCTGTGAAGACCATACTGTATCTGAAGACTCTTTTATATAGACCTTAGTGGTCCCCTAATACTGATCTGAAGTCTCTTATATAGCCTTAGTGGTCCCTAATACTGTATCTGAAGTCTCTTTATATAGACCTTAGTGGTCCTAATAATGTATCTGAAGTCTCTTTATATAGACCTTAGTGGTCCCTAATACTGGATCTGAAGTCTTTTATATAGCCTTAGTGGTCCCTCATACTGTATTGAAGTCTCTTTATATAGACCTTAGTGGTCCCTAATAGTATCTGAAGCTCTTTTATATAGACCTTAGTGGTCCCTAATACGTATCGAAGTCTCTTTATATAGACCTTAGTGGTCCCTAACTGTATCTGAAGTCTCTTTATATAGACCTTAGTGGTCTCTAATACTGTATCTGAAGTCTCTTTTATATAGACCTTAGTGGTCCTAATACTGGATCTGAAGTCTTTTATATAGACCTTAGTGGTCCTAATACTGTATCTGAAGTCTCTTTATATAGACCTTAGTGGTCCTAATACGTATCTGAAGTCTCTTTATATAGACCTTAGTGGTCCCTATACTGTATCTGAAGTCTCTTTATATGACCTTATGGTCCCTAATACTGTATCTGAAGTCTCTTTATAGACCTTAGTGGTCCCCTAATACTGTATCTGAAGTCTCTTTATATAGACCTATTGGTCCCTAATACTGTATCTGAAGGCTCTTTATATAGACCTTAGTGGTCCCCTAATACTGTATCTGAAGTCTCTTTTATATAGACTTAGTGGTCCCCTAATACTGTATCTGAAGTCTCTTTATATAGACCTTAGTGGTCCCCTAATACTGTATCTGAAGTCTCTTTTATATAGACCTTAGTGGTCCCCTAATACTGTATCTGAAGTCTCTTTATATAGACCTTTGTGGTCCCCTAATACTGTATCTGAAGTCTCTTTCCTAAAATCCAGCCTTTGTGCAGAATTCCAGCCACTAGAGCCAGTCCCACAATGAGCTTTCCATAGTATGTGCCATTTCTGAGTCTGTAGCTATTGTAGTAGTTTTTGTAAGCCAAATTTTCTGGGCGGGCAATGCAGAGAAAAGGGGAGGTAACCTCCAGATCCAGATCAGCCCATCTGAGCTCAAAGATAGAACAGGATACCCAGGGCTCGAGTTACACCTATCACCATTTCTAGCCACTGGGGGGCCATAGACAGGCTGGGGGAACTCATATTAATGTCAAAAAACCTGTAGCATTTTCATGCCATGGAACCTGTAAACCAACAATTGTTGTGCGAGAGAAAACTCAGATTGGACAGATAGTCTAGCTAGCTGTCTGGATTTACCCTGCAGAGATCTGAGGACCAGGTAACCTAGTCCTCAGATTGGAGATAGTCTAGCTAGCTGTCTGGTTTACCCTGCAGAGATCTGAGGACCAGGTAACCATAGTCCTCAGATTGGACAGATAGTCTAGCTCTGCTGTCTGGATTTACCCTGCAGAGATCTGAGGACCAGGTAACCATAGTCCTCAGATTGGACAGATAGTCTAGCTAGCTGTCTGGATTTACCCTGCAGAGATCGAGGACCAGGTATCCATAGTCCTCAGATGGACAGATAGTCTAGCTAGCTGTCTGGATTTACCCTGCAGAGATCTGAGGACCAGGTAACATAAGTCCTCAGATTGGACAGATAGTCTAGCTAGCTGTCTGGATTTACCCTGCCAGATCTGAGGACCAGGTAACCATAGTCCTCAGATTGGACAGATAGTCTAGCTAGCTGTCTGGATTTACCTGCAGAGATCTGAGGACCAGGTAATCATAGTCCTCAGATTGGACAGATAGTCTAGCTAGCTGTCTGGATTTACCCTGCAGAGATCTGAGGACCAGGTAACCAGAGTCCTCAGAAATCCACCAAATACAAAATTCCAACACAAAGGAAGCGGAAGGAAACGGAAAATACACGCATCTGGCAACATTTCCTGTGGTAACGGAGCAATCCTGGAAGTGGAACGTCAAGGATATAGATTGAGTCACCAACTGTTGAGTCCGAGGCAAGTCTCGAGTCCCTAATGCCTCCTAGGCCAAGTCCAAAAAATCAAAAATCAAAAAATCAATTATAAAAAGCGAGTCTGACTCAAGTCACAATTACCTGAGATCGAGTCCCACTTGAGCCACGAGTCCAGACAATGGCAACTCAGGACTCAAGTACTTCATTATTATTAACACATAAAACTAATAAAACTAGTCAGAAACTGCATTCAACTTTCCGAGTCCTATTTCATAAATGCTCAAACCCGATTTCCTAAAATTCAAGTCCAAGTCATCAGTGTACGAGTCCACGTTGAGTCACAAGTCCGGAAAATAATGACTCGAGTCAGACCTGAGTATTCTATCAGCGCCTGAGTGAAAGACGCGTGACCAACCTGTGTGGCGGAACCGAACGCGTGACCAAAGTCAATGCCGACCATGCCTCCCGTCTCCATGTTGATCATGAAGTTGGAGAGATGGCGGTCCCCGATGCCCAGAACCCAGTGGCTGACACACAGCAAGGCGTGAGAGCTGATGAAGTGGGAGCGCAGGGACAGAAAGGCCTCGGGACTGTTGCACATCTTCAGAAACGCTCTCCTGGAAATGGAAAAAAGACAAGAAAATATTTTAATCTACGCGCTAACCTTTATGAGCGTTTTCATTTTCCAGAGATTGAACTTACTTCAGGAGATCGCCGGGCACATGCTGCAACACCTTAGAGAAGTTGCTGACTGCCTCAGAACGTTTCGCTTTCCTAGGATAAATATGATATGATATGAAAAAGTTGGTTTCACATTATGAATTACAATCAACAGATTCCAGCTGAAACAATTTAGTTTTAGGAAGAGAAAGCAACATTCAGGGGACTTACTTGTAAGCCCAACTGTACAGTACAATACCCTCGGACTTTGGAGCAAAGGTTTGGAGCCATTTATTGTAGTCTTCAGCAGACCTTTAAGAACAAACACATATATATATATATATATATATATATATATATTATATACAGTACACACACACACACACACACACACACACACACACGGTCAAACGTTTGGAGACATTTATTGCAGTCTTCAGTAGACCTTTAAGAACAAACATATATATAGTATAATATACGACACACACACACCACACACACCACACACAACACACCACCACACACCACACACACACACACACACACACACACACACACACACACACACACACAGTCAAAGGTTTGGGGTGACTTACCAATTTCCAGCCCACTCCCTTATATACAGAATACCAGCTGATCTGAGTGGGGGGGCTGATCTTTAATGCAATATCTCCATTGCCCATTATCAGCAACCATTCTATAATGGAGCGCAATGGGGATTTCTAAGTGACCCCAAACGTTTGACCGGTAGTGTATATGTACACACACACTAACAAAAATAACTAACACTTTAGTCGTTCTACAAGTATGATCACAAAAGGACTGAGATTATCATTAATTTACTAAAAAAGCAAGCAAATATAAAATTCCAGAGAGCAGCATGACAAGTATTTTATTTTTAGCTTAACTCAACATAGACTTTTTTTAGAATATAGAATAGAAATCAAGGGGTGTAGAAAGTTTGGAATAGCTCAGATATGACATTTAAAGGTCATCAGTGGACTAAGGTATTAGAGTGAAACGTACGCTACCTCTTCGCCCTCTGACTTTCCTCTTCAGTCATGGTGCTGTTCAGGAACTCCTTCAGGGTGCAGGTGTTCTCCATCCATTCAATCAGGCCGATTCTGGACGACAGTGGGAGTGGGAAATCAGCTTTCTTGACTTTTTTTATATTGAGTAGTAACAAGAGTAATGTAAGTATCAGGAAGAGGCATCAGTAATCAACCCCAATCCCATATTAAAAATTTGAATAATAAATGTTGTTTGCCTGTTTGTTTGTGTGTTTACTTGTGTGTTTGTTTGTTTTGCTTTTATTGTAGAAAATGCTGCTGTAATAAGGGAATTTCCCCGCTGTGGGATGAATAAAGTATAATCTAATCCAATCTAAATAATAAGCCAATTACTATTATTAAATGGATTCATTTTGGTATATCAGGAGACCGTGTTATGTTTTACTGATAACTTGCCAGATGTCACTCTCAAAGTAAAAAGTTTGATTTGGTTGTACTTCGGGGGGGGGGGGGGGGGGGGGAAGAATCACAAGAGCATACCGTAACGATATCATCACAATACTTATGCCACAATACGATATTATTGCGATTTTAAACATATTGAAATATTCTGCAATATATTGCAATTTATAATCTTTTTTCCAACTTCTAATTTTTCCCAATTTCAAAAGACGTCCCCAAAAGGAAACTTTGTCAACATCTGTTTCATCTAAAAAGACACATTTCTCAGTTCATATCAATTCAATGTTATTGCTGCAGAATGGGACAAACTGACCAACACATATATAATAAAAAGATTCATAGTTGGTGCCTGTGTATTGATACAGTATTGCCACTGAAAATATCCTGATACTATGCTGTATCGATCCCCCCCCACCCCTGGTTCTACTATTAATCCGTCTTTGCATTAAGCTGAACTGGAAGGACAGACTGATGGACGGACAGGCAGCCCAGTACCTTGTGGTTATGGGAATGACTTGATAGGTGCGCAGCTGCATGCCTCTGTGTGTGCAGGCGGCGTCATGACTCAGCACAATATTCATGACAGCAAAAAGCTGCTCAATGCGTTGGTCCTGGCGCAGGTCCTCTCCCCCCTTCACCAGGAAGGGGTGGTCGCGTTCGTCATCGCCGCGGATGATCAGGCGTTTGGGCCGACGCATGGAGGACATCACCTTCACCTGCGGGCCAGGGAATTCACTCTGGTAAACTCACCGGGACACTGCGGCGTTTCAGATTTACACAGGGTGCTATTACAACATTTGCATGATAATTGTACAGTAAATGACTATAAAAGCATACCCTTTCATCAAAGCCTGTTATTTTTGCATGATACTCCGGCAACGGCTTAGATCTGCCATCATACTGTCCTACAGCGAGAGGAAGGGGGTAAAAACTTATAAATGTGAGTGACTTCATCAGTGAGCAGAAAAGAGTTCAATAGAATAATTTATTTTCACAATTGGAAATTACTTTCTCTAAATCAGTGGTTCTCAGCCTTTTCTGCCAGACGTACCCCAGCCCTGTCAACTCCTGTATCCCTTTCTCAACAGCGCTGGAGCGGTACAGTAACCTTTTGGGGAGTTGCTGAACTCCAGAAACTGGACTCTGGGAAGTCCGTTAAAGACTTCAAGATGACAGGACAGGGAATTCCACTTTCTGAGCCCTTTAACCCTCAACGCCCTGGGATTTGCCAATGCCAAAGAGTATCCACTTTGTGGTATAATCTCCCTTAGAGCTCCTCTGCTGTGCTGTCTGAACAACACAGTCCGTCAACGAGAGACGAGGGACGAGAGACAGGTATAGCGAGCCCAAATGAGGGGCGATAAATATCAAAGGTTCCAAAACATCTAGTGTAGTATCTTATTTATATCAATCCACTATATAAACATAATATCTAACACATGGGATTTGATTGGAGGCTAGTCTCACTCTGTCCCACAGTAACATTAAAAGAGTTTAGATGTACATTGTTTGTTAATAATGTATTGTATTAAGTGTCCATTTCACTATAATATTCAGATTTATCATGAATAATAGAACATGAACATGTATATTAAGTTCCGTTAAAGAGGAAGGGTGTCACATTTGAGCGTTTAAAAATGTACTTGAAAGTAAGGCAATAGTTTACTTTCTAAAGTAACAAGGTTACTTTATAATTTAGTTACTTTTTGGAAGAAGTAGTAAATGTAGCTAAATACTAAAAAGTAACTTGCCCAACACTGGGAATCACTGCCCTAAATTACAGCCCATACACACCGATGATTAAAAACAACAACACACTGCATGAAATAATTATTGTATTGGACAAACTCATTTTAAATATGCTAATGATGTGGCCTATACAAGATTTGTCAAAACCGGCGATTTAGAGTTGGGATTGCCCTGATTTTAACAGTGTAAGTTTACGACTGCACTGACCTGGGATCTCCAGCTCATTGCAGAATGTGTCAGCTTTGAATCCACTCAGCCAGGGCGAGTATTCCTTCAGGTTCCCTGGCTCCTGAAGCCATCCACGCATGGAAGCTGCCAGATGTTCCACCTGCCGCACAAAGCTTTTTTCTCTCCTCTTCTCAAACAGCTTGCTGCCTTTAGAGCCCAGCAGTTTCTCCACATCTTTAGCAAATTTCTGTTAAAAGAACAAAAAAACAGAAAACAGATTGAAACGTACACATGCGTTTGCTAGACAAATGAGATTAAGCAAACTACAAACCTTGATGAATTTTGTGCGAAACGCCCCGTGACCGGCCGCGTTACGATCCCCGAGTGCTGAGTGCATCTCGTCATACATGGCGCCCATCCGCTTCTTGTCAAAGCTCGGTTTTTCCAACTCGTTTTTCACACAATCCCACCAATCCTGTGTGTGGATCACAAGACAATGATCAACGAGAGGTCGGTGACCAGTAGGCGGCGGCTTGGTTAATTCATGGTTCAACTTGCACTGGTTACCTTAAAAAGCATCTCAGGGTTAGTGAGCTGCTGCAGTGCATCCACGAAGTTATTCACAGCTCCCCCCTTATCCAGCATGCTCCTGAGCCTACGCACACACGCGCACACACGCACACACACAACACACGCACAAACCACCAAACACACCACACACACACACACACACACACACACACACACACACACACACACACAGACTTATATATTATATTGGGGTTTTTTCTTTTCTTTCTTCCCCATGTAAATCATTCTTCAGTTTACCTGTTGACAAATTCCTGCTGCTGGTGGCCGGTAGCAGAGTCCTCAAACTGGTAACTCTCACTGCTGATCATGAGAGCGTAAACCAGCGCTTGAGGGTAGCATTCTGCTATCTGCCCCACGCAGTGCTGCATAGCCACAGCTTCCGGCTTGTCCAACAGGGCGACCATTTGACTGATCCAGCCAATCAGCATCCAGCAGGGAACTGACATCATCTACACACACAAAGTTAGTACGGGCACCATTTACGACAAAACCATTACGGGATTCTGCATCAATTTACAGGCTCGGTGCTAAAACCAGCTTTGATGTAGTGTTTCCTATGCAAAGCTCAAAAATGTTGCTTGGTCATTTTACATGGTTGTCTAATATATTTACCAGTCTGGTTCCAACTCACAGACTTTCAGCCAGAGTGTTTATCAGGTCTAGAATGCTCTTTCTTAATCGATAATATTACAGAAATGTCTTGACCAGTGATAACCCAGCTGATAACGCTTACTATACTAATAATAGTTGGTGACCATTGCAAACCAAAGACGTTGCTGGTACAGATTAAAAGACAATCATATTTTGAAAAAGTGGGATTAGGTGGATTCCTTCTAACCTCTCTGGTCATGAGGTCCAGTGTCTCGGAGGGGTACAGCTCAATGATCTGCAGCAGGCGTGGGAACCTGAGGCGAGCTTCCTCGGAGTTCATCTTCAGAGCTTTCAACATGTTCTCCACTACCTGAACAGGCAACGTATACAGGTCTGGGAAGTGACTTTCTGCAACAACGCGCACAGACGTATAAAGTCAGATCACTGGGTTACGGGCGCACGCTGGCACACACTTTAAGTACTTTACTATATTACTAGAACTTGGGAATTCCGACTCTCCAGTTCAACTGGAACTGGAGTCCTATTATTACTCACCAGTGTCCCTCTGCTCCTCCTCTCGCAGTCTTTTGTCACAGAAGTTAGCCAGAGCCATGTACGTCTCAATGATGCTGCTGCTTTCCACACAGTCCTGAGTATAAGACTGAATCTCTTCATCAGCCTTTCTGCTGGCATCACACAGACACTGCAGTGCCTGTACCTGCAGCCCCACTTCAACCTTCTGCAGGGAAAACCGTTTTTTTTTTTAAAGCAAATAAGTGCCTTAAACGCTCTCATTTACATAAGCTCTTTGTACATGCTCTAATCATACTGTACACTGTTATGTTTTAAATATGTTTTAAAATAATTTTAAAAAACATGTGCAGAGTACCTTTGAATTTTCTTCGGGCCAAGCAGCTCCAGAAAGCTTTGCAACTCTCTCTGCTTTCTCAGCTCCAATAGTGTCCAGGACCGAGGGGCTCCTGCTCACAGCTGTGGCCAGGATGTGGAAAGATGTACCCTGGAGGATCTTCTGGTATCTGAAGACTTTGGCTGTGGCACTCCGACAGTCGGCCTGAAGGTCCTCTGCAGAGACAGAAGAGCTGACGTCCAACTTAAACCGTACGTGCGTGTCGCTGCAACTTACGCACAGTTCTAGTTGAACCTTTTCTTGGGTCATCTTACCAATGTTATATGCTGATTACCTTATATTCTAAAGAACTAACCCATCTACCTGGCTTTCAAAAAATATAAAACTTAAATGAGACGTCTTGTTACTGAGAAAACTGATGGCATTTCAAACTTGAAACGCTGATATTAATTATGACACCCTGACTTGGTAAATTACTATGATCTTTTAAACAAAAACAAGAGCTAAAACCTTAAAGGGTAGCCTGCAGAGTTTTGAGACCACTGGAGGCGCTATGGAGCAATGTTTTTGCTAGTGAGTCCCCCTTTTTTTGCACTAGAACGCAGACAGTGCAAGTCAGATTCTGCCACTGGTTGTCTGCCATTATGCTGACAGACAGTTTGTGGCGGTGATGTACCAAACGCGTGCAACGCACTGACAAATACAGTGAAGAAGACTTCTAGCAAGCAAAAACCTGGGGCAAAACCCCTATTTAAACTTAAACTGTGATGCGTTGACCACCCTACTGCGTGCACAAGCGCACTGCCTTTTAATTACAACAAGTTTACATTCACTTTGCTGCTCATTGGGTAACATCTTTGATACATCCACCAAACGAGAGAAATCGTACCTTAAAAGGTCCCATGGCATGAAAATGTCATTTTATGAGGTTTTTTAACATTAATATACGTTCCCCCAGCCTGCCTATGGACCGCCACTGGCTAGAAATGGTGATAGGTGTAAACCGAGCCCCTTTTCTCAAAGTTGAGAAAATGAAAGCTCAGATGGGCCGATCTGGAATCT
>NW_022605576.1:1563722-1563820 GCF_008692095.1 Etheostoma spectabile | reverse complement strand
CTCTTATGAGGTCATAAGGGGCAAGGTTACCGCCCCTTTTTCGGAGTTGCCTGCCCAGAAAATTTGGCCCACCCATGAGAGAGAGACATCATGGCTTT
>NW_022605576.1:1561755-1563712 GCF_008692095.1 Etheostoma spectabile | reverse complement strand
AAGTGGCAGTTGGTCAAGGCCACACCCCCACCCTCCACCCAGAAACCACAGCAAAACGGTGCACGTTTTGAGATTGAATGTGCCCCTGCTTTGCAAATGTTTTATGAGGAAGGAAATACACTAAACTTGGTCAATAGACCTTAATTATACACAACATGTGTTTTGGTGGGTAATACTAAATATAACCATTACCTTTGTTAGTTTACACAAAAACTTCACAGGACACCTTTAACTTTTTAAACATGATCATAAAGTCTGGCAAATCAAATGTAAAATTTCATCATGACAGTGACAAATACAGCAATCCCGTTAAGGCTTTTTATCATTATCAGTTGTGTAATCCATGGCATAATGTACAGGAGTCGTTTCCCCTGCTTACCCAGGAGTGGGATAGTCTTCAGCATGGCAGTGACTTGCTCCACAGGACCCTGGGCCTGGCTGCGGCGATGGTTGTAGCGGCTGAAACTGTGGACCCACTGCAGCAGCCAGCCTCGGTTTGTTTTGGCTTCTTTGTGAAGTTCCTTCAGCAGCTTGGTGGCCACCGGGAAGTTATTCTGAAAACAACATTTGCGTTCGGAAGGTGAGTTTGTGGTATTAAAATGTGACAGCAAAAAAACTAAAAACTAACTCCCGCAGTTATTTTTTTCACCTGCTTCCACGCGCTGTCGGCCATGCGTAGCTTCATGTTGAACTTGCAGTCGTTTACTAAGGCGTCGACGTCACCTGCTGGGTCTTCGGAACCGTCCACCTCCATACTGTCACTGGGAGCGTGGCCTCTCAGCTTTTCCTTGATCTTGTCCAAGAAGAAACATCTGAAACGTAGAGATCATAGAGCACTTCCTCTAAAAGGCTTCGGTGTCGTACAGACCGCCACAGATAATCATTCATACCACAAGCCATAAAACTCATTACCTCATGTATTACAATATTGCACTATAGCCCAAATTGCACATAGGTTTACTTAGGCAACATATTTTTGCATACACATTCTATATGTATGTATCGTGGTTGCACATCACATTGTATGGATGTTGTATGTTGATGCTGTAACACAGAAATTTCCCAGTTTGGGATTAATAAAGTCCATCCACCTATCCGATAATTTAAAAAGATTTATAATTGAAATAAAGTAAGAATATGTATATATTTTTTTCTTACCGAGATGTAATGATATCATCCCACAAGTTCACCGGATCCGCTTTAGCATCAGGATAGCGTTCAGTCCACAGCCTGATGAGCCGCTTGAGGGAGCTCACAGACACTAATGAATGAAAAAAATGAACATTACTTAGTTTGAGAGCGGGGCAAAAACATTGTCTTATTAAATATTAAACAAGACGGTTACAGGGAAATTAGTCTACAATTAGTCTAATATTCTTGCAAAAATATCAGGGAATAACCCTTTAAAGGAAAACTCTGTAATTGTATTATTGTACTGTTTGAGTTTTGGAGGTAATCTCCACTCACCGTCTCCTTTAATGAACAGCAGGAAGTCCTGGATCTCAGTCAAGGCCTGCACTGACTGCAGGAGGGTGAGGCGACTTTGTGTCAACAGCGTATCCACGCTGGAGTAACTCTACAGGAGGAAAAGACATGGAGTGCTCACTGTGGATGAGTGTGGAGTTTCAGATCCAAAACGCATTTCTGCATTTTCACCACATATTCTAGAGAGATTTACAGGACGTGTGAATTCTAAATATAAATAAATATATATATATATAAAATGTACAGTACAAACATGTTCTTGCTTTTAAAGTAAGAATTGGGGCTGCGCAACTATTGCAAAAACAATCCAAATCAAGAAAAACGATTATTTTGCCATTACATTATACATTATGTGTTCTGAATACGGTTGGAGGGAAAAATAGCAGCATAGCATCGCAATATTTTCAGTGGTAATACTGTATTGATGCACAGTTGCTCAGTATGGATCTTTTATTATATATTATATATGTGT
>NW_022605576.1:1561534-1561745 GCF_008692095.1 Etheostoma spectabile | reverse complement strand
GTTTGTCCCATTTTGCAGCAATAACATTTAAGTGAGATGAACAAACAGAGAAATGTTTCTTTTTAGATGAAACAGATGTTGACAAAGTTTCCTTCTGGGGACGTCATTTGAAATTAGGAAAAATTAGAAGTTAAGGTTATTAAGGGTATAAATTGCAATATGTCGCAGAATTTTGCAATATGTTTAAAATCGCAATAATATCGTATCGTGG
>NW_022605576.1:1560984-1561524 GCF_008692095.1 Etheostoma spectabile | reverse complement strand
TCGTGATGATATCGTATCGGGAGGCTTCTGGTGATTAGGGTTAGGGTTGCAACATCTTTGCAAAAGTCAATGAGTAATCGTGTTAAATAATCATGATTTCACTAATGACCAAAGAAACTGTGGTTATGAATTTTTCCATAAATGGAGCAGCCCTAGTGAGAATGATTTAATAATGACCTTTGTGGTCACTGACCTGCATGAAGAGCTGCATGGCGTAGTTGGTGTAGTACTTTGCGCGGTCGTAGTCCTCCTGCAGGACGTAGAGCAAGCTGAGCTCCTGGCTGTAATGGCCTTCCAGCAGCTTTTTGCGCTCCTCCACCCTCATGGCTTTGTCGATGAAGGTGAGAAGAGTCTGGTCCGTCTCGCCCTGCTGCAGCTGCTTCAACATGCTGCGGATCATGTGCTGCAGGTACATTTCCTGGCACGAATGGAAAAAATAAAATAAAAAACTGACAGAATTTCACTGCATGTCCATTGTGGAGAGTGGTGGAATGTAACGAAGTACATTCCGGGGTGGCAGTAGCTCAGTCCGTAGGGAGT
>NW_022605576.1:1560872-1560974 GCF_008692095.1 Etheostoma spectabile | reverse complement strand
ACCGGAGGGTCACTGGTTCAAGTCCCCATACGGACCAAAAAGTACAGAGTGCAGATTAGTGGCTGGAGAGATTCCAGGTGCTCTTGAGCAAGGCACCGTACC
>NW_022605576.1:1555739-1560862 GCF_008692095.1 Etheostoma spectabile | reverse complement strand
GCTCAGGGTGCTGGTTCAGCTGGCAGCCCCCCCACTCTGACATTGCTTCATTAGTGCATACAGTGGTGCTCAAAAGTTTACATACACATGCTTAAGTTGACTAAAAAGAGGAATAAAAAAATCATGTTTTGGAAATATTTTAATACCTAAATTAAAAAATGAGGTAAATCCAACCTTTAAGGACACCAATTTTCTTGGATGAATAACGTATTGTAAATAAATAAATGTTCTTATTTAAATACAGGGGTCATAAGTATACATACCCCTATGTTAACCTAGAGGCAGGCAGATTTTTATTATTAAAGGCCAGTTATTTCCTGGATTCAGGATATTATGCATCCTGATAAAGTTCCCTTGGCCTTTAGAATTAAAATAGCCCCATCATCACATACCTCTTCACCATGCTTAGAGTAGGCGGGTTTTATTTCAGTTAGACTAATACCTGGTTTGATTTGCATGGAGATGATTTTATAGAAAGTATCCCATGCCTATCTCTAAGCTGGTGAAGAGTATGTGATGATGTGGGGCTATTTTATTCTAAGGCCAAGGGAACTTTATCAGGATGCATAATATCCTAATCCAGAAAATACTGGCCTTTAATAAAAATCTGCCTGCCTCTATGGGAATTTAACATAGGGGTATGTATACTTATGACCCCTGTATTTTAAATAAGAACATTATTTATTTACAATACGTTATTCATTCACAAAGAAATTGGTGTCCTTAAAGGTTGATTTTACCTCATTTTTTAATTTAGGTATTAAAATAAATTTCCAAAACATGATTTTTTTATTCCTCTTTTTAGTCAACTTAAGCATGTTTATGTAAACTTTTGAGCACCACTGTATATAGGTCCTGAGCATGTGTGTATTTCAGGTCTGTGTGTGATTACTAACAAAGTGTGTACACAGAGTGCAAATTGTGTTTACACTCTGTTCCCCACTGGGGATTAATAAACAAATTAAAATTTACTCAAGTACTGTATTTAGGTACAATTTGATGTACTTGAGTGTTTCCTTGTCATGCCACTTTCTACTTTTCCTCAACTACATTTCAGAGAGAAAATTTTACTTTTCGATACTGGGGTATTTGGTCAAAAATATCATATTTGATTTTCTCCATATCGCCCAGCCCTACCACCACGTAGAGATGTTCCGATACCAGTATCGTTATTGCCTCCGATACTGCCTAAAACGCAGGTATCGGTATTGGGATGTACTGGAGCTTATACACCAATCTGATACCACGTAATAAAGCCCTGAAGAAACTCTACAATCATGTAGTTTATGTTCTTTTTCCATTATAACTGACATAATAAGAGAAAGTTCTACGCCATTCATTGTTTGCGTTTGACCTGGGAAAGAGTTTGACCTGAGCCAGACCGACAACAAAGATAGAACTCATATCACATCCATACAGGGATAGTAGTATTCAGCTGTTAAAACATAATAAGATACTGTATACGACCCACTGGCATCAGATCAGGACTCGGTATCGGCCGATACGCAAGTTCAGGGATCAGAATGGGTATCGGGAAGCAACAAATAGTATCTCTACTACCACGCATGCCAATGATGTCTGCATTCTTCATTCTTTCCAAACTTCACTCAGATCAGCCTTGTCCCCCCCCCCCAGAACAGTATAGTTGAATAGCCCTGCTGTAAGCTTTGTACAGTTGCATATTCCTGGGCTTAGTGAACAGCTTCTTGTGTGTAAAGAGCCAGAGGCATGAAGGGGAAGAAGGGCAAAAAGGATTTACATTTAGGCCACCAAAAAATTACTGTTTGCTACTGTCGATAGATTAACAAACCCTCCAGTGCCAGTAGCATCTGAACTCTTATCTACCAAAGCCTGCAATGACTTTGCATCCTTCTTCAAAGACAAAATTCTGAAGATTGGACAAACAGTCAGTGCCTCCATATCAAGTCCAGGATATGTGTTGTCACAGTGTTCAAGCAAAACTATTTCCAATATGACAGAATTTCATATAATCAACCATGAAAACCTGGAGGACATTATACAACATCTGAAATCCTCCTCCTGTTGCCTTGATATTCTACCAACGGTTGTTTTCAAAAGTGTTTCGACTTGTTTGGCTTCTGATCTTCTACAGATTGTGAACACGTCTCTTCTTTCAGGTATCTTTCCACAGGCCCTGAAAACTGCAGTAATCAAGCCTCTATTAAAAAAGAACAATCTAGACACATCAATAATGAGCAACTATAGGCCGATATCAAACCTTCCGTTTTTAAGTAAAATCATTGAAAAAGCGGTTTCTACAACTTAGCCATTCCTGTCACTAAACAACAGTTTTGATACTTCAGTCGGGGTTCCGACCAAACCACAGCACTGAGACGGCTTCTCGTCAAAGTTTTTAATGACATCCACCTTAACAAGATAGTGGCAAAATTTCAGTTTAGTACTACTTGATCTAGTGCTGCATTTGACACGGTCGACCACGCCATATTACTAAACCAATTGGAAAAATGGGTAGGACTTTCTGGCTCAGTACTAAACTGGTTTGAAACCTACTTACAGAATAGGGATTACTTGTGACAATGGGTAATTATACATCCGAGCATACAAATAGACGTGTGGAGTTCCCCAAGGCTCTATTCTGGGGCTCTTCTGTTAAATCTATATGCTCCCATGGCCCAGATATGGAGAACAACAAAATAAGTTACCATTGTTAGCGGAGACACACAAATTAATACAAAGTTATTGCCAGGGGACTATAGTCCAATACAAAAACTGACTAAGTGCATCGAACAAATTAACGGCTGGAGTGCCAGAACTTTCTGAAATTAATGAAGGAAAAACTGAGGTGGTTGTTTTTGGAGCAGAGAGGAACGATTAAAAGTCTGCGCTCAGCTTCAAACAACAATGTTAAAAACATGACAAAGCCAGAAATCTTGGTGTAGTCATGGACTCAGACCGAACTTAACACCACATTAAGACAATTACAAAGTCAGCCTACTATCACCTTAAGAATATATCAAGGGTTAAAGGACTTATGTGTCAACAGGATTTGGAAAAACTTGTCCATGCCTTTATTTCAGTAGACTTGACTACTGAACGGTGTCTTACAGGTCTCCTAAAAAATCAATCAGACAGCTGCAGCTGATTCGAACGCTGCTGCTCGAGTCCTCACTAAGACCAAGAGACTGGATCACCTCACTCCAGTTTGAAGTCTTTACACTGGCTTCCTGTGTCTCAAAGAATTGATTTCAAAGTACTCTTGCTAGTTTATAAATCACTTAACGGTTTAGGTCCAAAATACATTTTGATCTGCTACTACACTATGAACCACCAGACCTCTCGGTCATCTGGGACAGGTCTACTTTCTGTCCCCAGAGTCAGAACTAAACAGGGTGAAGCAGCTTTCAGTTTCTCTGTCTCATATCTGGAACAAACTCCCAGAAACCTGCAGTCTGCTGCTACTCAGTTCTTTTAAATCAAGGCTGAAGACCTTTCTTTTGATGCTGCCTTCTTTAAAATAATGCTCATTCTTTAAATTTCTATGCTGCACTAACTTTTATCTTGTGTTTATGTGTCTATTTTTAACGTTCTATGCATGTTTTAACGGTTTTAGCTTATGATTTTAACTGTTTTTACTTGTGTTTATCTGTTTAACTGATTTTGTGTAAAGCACTTTGAATTGCCTTGTTGCTGAAATGTGCTATACAAATAAAGCTGCCTTGCCTTGCCTACTGTGACAACCTGATTTAGGAGCAGGGTGGCCCACGAGGATAGTGCTTACAAATATTAGCGTCTATTCTTGTTATTGTAAGAAATTAAAGCAATAAAATTGTTGCTTTTTCTAAAAATGAAACCTCTTCTATACATTTACTATTGCTATTTACAAAAAAGCACAAGCCTTTCTTATCCAATTACTCGATCAATAATCTGTAAAAATACTCGATTACTATAATAATCATTAGCTGCAGCCCTAGTACTTCTTCAACCACTGATTATGCATTACGTTACAATAGAACTTTTCATTCCATTGTATTTCCACTGATTTTATCATGCTACAGAATCCTTTCCTCTTTTTGTCTGTCAAATCTAAGCTTATTTAATCAGTGACTACAATCACAGCATAGTATTACTAAAGCCACGGAGGGCTGAGCTTTGTCGTTGGGTGTGTTGAACTGAACATTTATTGCCTACGTGATCACGAGAAGTCCCTAGACTTCTATCGCGTCCCTCCCAAGTATTTCCCCTCATATACACTCTTTAATCCACAAAGAGTCCTCAGAAAGGAAACGTCTGACTCATGCGTATAACACACTACGTTCTTCCTGAAATTACAAGTCATGTTAACGTCCTACACACATGGTTTTGCTTCCCTGGTGCCGTTTCCTGACCATTCGTATGGAAAACATGGTGATAATCAGTTTGGTCTTCAGAATTCCCTCGCTGTAATATTACATGCTACAATCTATGATCTAAAATATTTATTTCTCACATGATTACAGTACGTAATGCAGGTTTTCATTTCAAGCCACCCCTTCACGTTCAACGAGACCAGAGAAGAATGGTGTTATGGTTGTAATCAAACCCTGTAGGATGTCCCCCCTCCCTCCCCGGTACATAACTGATAATTCCTCTACTGTGGAAGGTCAGATCTGTTACCTGGTAGATTGGATCCGACCACATCCTCTCCAGGTTGGGCGGGGAGTTTTCATCTATGTTCACGGTGGAGCAGTACTGAAGAGACTTCCACTCGGTCAAGTGACTGTAGGCGTCCATGGCAGCTATTTCCCAGAAGTCCTTCTCAGACTCAGTGGGCTCGTCGTCACTCCAGTGCTCAGTGTTCAGAGCCTGCCAGGATCACCAGAATCCAAATCACAACTCGTTATTGATCCCCTCAGGGAAATGATCAGTTACTGCTGCTCTCAGTCAGATTTAAGGCATAAATTAGAGTAAAAATAAAAACAAGTTAATAAGTGTATAAAGTAACACAGCTGAAGTGCAGAAATAAAAAGTGAAGTAAGAGAGTATGCAATTCTACACTAAAGTTCTCCACACACAGCTGGCACTCTAGTAAAACTGCACCGTCCACATGCATTGACTTGCTTCCTTATATTAGTAGAATAATATATATATATATATATATATAT
>NW_022605576.1:1554202-1555729 GCF_008692095.1 Etheostoma spectabile | reverse complement strand
ATATATATATATATATATATATATAGCAATAAAATATTTTAACACATCATCACAATTGGTTTATTTTCATATTAATCATTTGTATTTAAGCAGTTGCACATTTTTGTATTCCCAACTTTTATACATTCAAATATTTGTTATTGTATTTTATTCCTATAATTATTTCTTGTATATTGTACGTATGTATACTGTATCCTAATATTTCATTATATTTATATTCTGTGCTGTGTGACTGATTTTGCTACTGTAACACTATAATTTCCCATTTTATTGGGATCAATATCTATCTATCTATCTATCTAATTAGATTTATTGTATTGGGAAAAACAATACCTCGTTGTAAAGCTTGACGGCTTCTGCAAAGTCGGTGTTGGCTTCAGCCTGAAGCGCAGCGCAGGTGATAGACTTGGTCCCAACTTTACCCCCAAAGATGCCGCGCACAACATCATAATCCTCCAAGGATCTGTAAAGCCTGGAGAACAGGGGAAACCGGGGGCACACTACTTACTACGCATAACCAAAGCAATGACAAGACTGATCTGTACAAACGAACAGTTTTCTCTCTACAACTGTCTATTTTTCTTGGATTTTGGGCATCACCCAAGCTGAATGAATTGAAAATCAATGTAAGCATCAAAACTAATTAAATGACTTTTCTCAGATCTAATGATTGTAGTGGGTCCCCTTCTTCAGCAAGTTCTGTCTTTAAGGTTTTTGAGTGTTTTTATTTATTCCCTGCTCTAGCTTTTCAAACCTTTCAGACACATATATGGGAATAATGGTCTAAAATGATGTGAAAATGCTTACATTTTTATTTATCTTGAAGGAGAACCCCTAAACCCCCCGCCAAATACGTGCACCTAAGTCTTCCCCAAACCAAGGGAAGAACACTGTCATAAATCTAATAAACTAAATGTAAAATTGTAGTATGTTACTCAGCTCCCAACATTCAGGTGCAAGCCAACACTGATAGAACCCTTATCACGGTCAACACCAACATTGTAATACCTTGCCAGGTGGATCCATTTGTTGGTGTCAGGGGGGACTTCTTTGCGTCCTCGGGAGCGTTTGGCAGGAGGCTGGTCCTGGCCCCCAACATGCAGCAGGCCCTCCTCCAGCAGGAGGATGCCCGACGGCTGCTGGAGGCTCATCAGGCAGGTGGAGCTGATGTGTGCTGGATTGAGCTGCTGCAGCTCCTTATGCTGGTAGCACATTTCCTAACAACACAGCCAGCAAAGTAGTAAAAGGTATAGGAGGACATGTTCATCAATTACACTTTTTGTAAAATTCAGCGACTATCTCCTCACAGTCACCCAGCTCTCTGTTTTCTGTGTGTGTTGTGTGTTCTGCGTTCGTGGCTCGAGGAAAATATGCAAAAACTATTTTTCTTGCGATAAATAAACGGATATTAAAGTGTACTCAGTTCTGCATTTCTGCTGCTTCCAGTATTCTGCTAAAAATTCTACTTATATTAACATCCACCTGTATATTATATTCAGTACATTTCTAGCTGTAAATCTTGCTCAC
>NW_022605576.1:1554039-1554192 GCF_008692095.1 Etheostoma spectabile | reverse complement strand
ATCTATATTTTATATTCATAGGACAAACCCGTCTGTAAAATTCTGTTTATAATAATATTCATTTCTATATTTATTCAGTACATATCCATGTCCTACACTTATGGAACCAGTATATATCCTGCACTTACTGCTGTTGCACTTCTGGTTAGACCC
>NW_022605576.1:1553652-1554024 GCF_008692095.1 Etheostoma spectabile | reverse complement strand
GCCTTGTACCTGTGTAATGACAATAAAGTTGAATCTAATCTAATCTAATCTAATCTAAAATACAACAAAGTGCCTGTTGAGTTTCAAACAGATAAAAGGAAATCAGAGGCAGCAAAAAGGGAAGTTTTTTCTTTGTTTGGCAAATTTCAACAATCTTTGCGCATCATCACTTACTGGACCTTTAACTCAACCCAGAAGCCTTAGTTACAGCTTTGAGTTGGACTTTTATAATCAACCTTTAAAATAACAAGGCACCTAAACCTATATAGTATAGATGATGGATGATGATGATAAAAGCCTTTGTTGATTATTGTGATACGCATTTCCTGGAACTCAACGTTAAGAAAACTAAAGAATTAGTCATAGATTACA
>NW_022605576.1:1552937-1553642 GCF_008692095.1 Etheostoma spectabile | reverse complement strand
AAATAAGATCACAGCTGAGGCAGTGGAAATCAAAGGTGTAGAAATGGAAAGAGTGAACACATACAAGTATTTGGGCATTATTTTTGACGATAGGCTAACATGGTCTGATCATGTTGACTCATGAAAAAAGTCCACGGGTCTACTGTATGAGGAAGTTGCAGTTATTTAAGGTGAATACTGATGTGGTGAGAATGTTTTTTTATGTCAGTCTTATGTAGTGTTTGGAGTTACTGTGTGGTGGTGGTGGGGGGGGGGAGGTGCTGGGGTAACTGAGAAGGCCAGGATTGATAGAGTGACTAAAAGGGCAGGGATCAGGCATATGATCTGGTAAAAATGACACAGAAAATAACAAGGGACCCGGGTCCCCCTCTTCATGGCAATCTGACTGGCAGGGTTATGGAGCTCAGTGGTGGACTAAGACCCCCTGGGACACAAACTAAACGGTATGCTCTCTCTTTTATACCTCAGGCTATTAGACAGCGCAACAAGCACTTTAAACAAACAAAGTTTTTTTTTTTAATTGCATTTATGTATAGTATTGTAGTGTATTTTTGGTATTGTATTTATCCTCTACTTATTATGGGTATGATGGCGGGTGTGAGCACTGTAATTTCCATTTTTATGGATGAAATTAACTTGACTTGATTATGGATGAGGCCTCATCACCCAGAAAAAGACAATGCTCCAGAGGATACCTATGTAACC
>NW_022605576.1:1552341-1552927 GCF_008692095.1 Etheostoma spectabile | reverse complement strand
CCCCTAAATGTACTTGTTGTTGTGGTATTTCAGACTCAACAGACTCCGGTGGTAGGTCAATTCACACAGACAGTAAAAATCATAATCATGATTATTTAGGTCAATACTGAAATTCGACTATTTAACACGATTACTCGTTGTCTTCTGGAAAGATGTTGCAACTACTGAATTAAAAAACAAACAGTAAAATATAGTTAAAGAGAAATAGTGAAATAATCTCCTACCTGCACACATGCTATGAACGGAGGGAAGCAGAGGGTGCTCTGGCTCAGGAAAGTATTCATGCTGCAGCGCAGCTCCTCTTTAATCCTCCCGCTCTCCTCTCTCGCTTTGACGGTTCCCATTTCTTGGAGGATTCCAGCAAACAGGGAGCTAAACAGCTGTTTGGCTAAAATGGGATCTCTCTGAAGGGAAAACAATACATTAGCTGTGGTCAAAGTAGGGCTGGGCAGTATATCAATGTTGTATCAATATCGGGATATGAGACTAGATATTGTATTAGATTTGGGATGTATCGTAATATGGTATGTTTAAATGTAAAACATACATGTGTCACAGTCCTCCGACTCCTTAGGATTAACTGTAT